>NW_006763130.1:225369-292869 GCF_000001635.26 Mus musculus | reverse complement strand
ATCAGTATAAAAACACTCCATACAGAATGACATTAATATTCAATGGAAATATTATTTATGATTGAAGATCTAGAAAATTAAAAAGGAAGATTTCAGCAGTGGAAATGTGAGTGCTTAAGAGCATAATTCCTAATATTTACTTAGCTGCAATTAGTATAATTCAAAATCAAGGAGTAACTAAAACAAATAGTAACATAAGAGTAAATTTCAAACAGTCTATGACAAAATTAGCCTACGAACTTCAGTCCCTCTTTTTCCTATTTGTTTTGCTAAAGACAATGTTTTCCCCTCTCTGCAGCAGTGTGCATCTTCTCTATCTTCAAATATAAATCATTCACATTTGTTTTGTCCATCCAATACTATATGTTGTTTCAGATTGCAATAAGCAATTTCCTCTTTTTGCTTTGGTGACGAGGAGGGGCAGAAAATCATGAGGTTGAGTATCACCCGGTGGAAATTTAGTTCCGTCTTTCAATTTTGAAACTCGTAGGAGATCTAAACCAGAAAACGCCAACGTTTCGGACAAATTTTCCCTCCACCACCATCACTCCGGTAGAGACACAGGTAAAAGTATCTCCCTTTTTGTTCCTACCAAATGATCAAATATACTGAAGAGAATTTCAGGGGGTGTGATTTGAGAGCTGGATTGATGGGGAAGCACTTTTGGTTGTGTTAGATCAGATTAACTCTGGCAGCATGTGACAACTGCTATTCTGCACTAATTGTTTTCTTAGGAGTATACTGTGACTTGTGAGCTAAGAAATTAAGGTAGAGGGATCTCTGAAGTTAATTACTCTATAACTGCATCAAATGTTTATATATTATCCATCTGAAAGATGTAATAATAGGATCCAGGTAAAACGGGTCAATGTGTAAATGCACTTGCTACATAAGGCTGACTGACCACCTATTTGATCCCTGGATTTCACATGAAGCTGGAGTGGGAGGATTCACTTAGTAAAATTGTCTTCAGGACATGTGCACCTCAGTTCACCCAGCAGAAGAGCAATAATAATAAGAATTTTGAAAAAATAATTCTGTAATGGAAGGATTCTTGGTTTGTCAAAGCAAATTGTGAATCAATTCTAAAAACTTCATAAATTGAAAAACTAGATAAGAATGTTTTCACATGTGCATCTTGTATTTGTTATCTGCTGGCCCTCAGCTCAGTTATTAATGTAAAGGTAATGTCAGTTATAAATACTATTTACAAATAAATTGATGTCTACTATCACATGGTATCCATGGGCATTAGCAAATGTGTACTGCATTAAGGGAAAATTTATTTTCATATAACCTCCTCTTGCAACATCATGTGTGTATTTATTATATGTGACATGGCATGTACACAGAATGATGTGAGATTAAAAGTTCACATTGTATCCTCTATTCCTCTCTCTGTAGCTCTCACACCCTAGCTGGCAATGTCTCTTTATGACATTCTGTTTGCTGCAGTTACTAAAATTTACAAAACATTTGTGACAACTTTGAGCCAAGAGTCTCAGATGAGTTAGAATATACCACATTTTTCTTTCTGAGTCTGTTTTATCCCACTCATTAGGAACTTATCTGGTTAAATTCACTTACCAGGTCCAACCATGGATAAGAATGTGTAGAATATGGCTGGTTGAACTGGTTGGACATCTCAGCTGACTGGGACTTCAAGCCAATAGATATTTATGTGCCTTGGATCACCTGCAGTATTGATCTTCAATTAATCTTTGGGAAACTTTGAGAGTCATGCATAAATAAAAAGACTGAAAAATTAATATTCATGTATTATCAAAATATATAAATAATTCTAAAACAACATTTTTATTTATTCCTAAAATTTCGAGTCTTTATTTGAAATGATTGTTTAAACATATTTCAATGATTTTTTTTAGTGTTTTTATGTGCTGAATATTTTGAGCAAACAGACAGTATCAATGGTAGAGTGATTTAGTAAAGTTTTAATCTTTTTCATATTTCTTAGAAATAATTGCTATTACCATTAGAAAGATAAACTAACTTAACAGAAATCTACAATGAGTTCTTATCTGTGATGGAAATTGGGATCAGTGCATGTCAGGGTGTTTGGATTATTAAGTGTGTTAGTCAGACTCTACCCTTTTTAATTTCTCTGTATCATCATATCCTGTTATGTTCCCATAGGTGAACATTTTAACATTTTTCTTAGAATTCATTGAAATCCCCATTTTACCAACAAACAGACTTCTTGTACCCCCACGATGAGTGAGCCGGAGGTCACTTACTCAACTGTGAGACTTCATAAGTCTTCAGGGTTGCAGAAACTAGTAAGGCATGAGGAGACTCAAGGGCCCAGAGAAGCTGGCAATAGAAGTAAGTGTTTAAAGTATCTAATATCACATGTATTTTTTAAAATGTATTTTAAACTTTTAAAAATTAGAAATATTTTTTGTTTCTAGCTAAAACTATATTGATCCATCTCATCAGGGCTTGGTTATGTACAAGGATGGGAGGGAAGAAAAGAGTATTAGTTGGATGGTAGTCATGTACAAAATTGTTCAAATATAAGTTTTATACGAAAGCAATCAGGTTTAAATTTTTAAAAAGAAAGAATAATATATGGCCCCACTTCTACATTTAGTTTTAGCCAGCTACAAAAGAAATCAAAAGGATAGAGAAGAATAATGGAAATATGTAAGAAAAAAAAATTTCTTGAGAATTAAGAAGAAATGAAAAACCATTAGGAGGTTTTTTTATTATTTATAGTAGTCAAGAAGAATTTTGAAAAATTTTAATCTAACAGAAAAACTAGAGTTTGGGAGTACACCAAATGTTCTACCAAAACAAATTCCTAAGGCAAGAAAACTTTTGCAATTTTTCCCCTCTCAAAGGAACTTGTTAAAATATCCCCAGTATCTAATGCAACAGGCAACAACAGTTGTCTACCAAAACAAGAAATCTCCTACTAGAAATAGTTTCAGATGAAAAAAGAGGAGATGGCAAGATTGTGGGGATGGAAATGAGTAAACCCCAGTGATAGTTCATGAAAATGTCGAAGAAAATAACATTTTTCAAGGAAAAGCAGAAATCTCACTTTTTAATTTTTTTTTTACTCGTTTTACACTATATCATGTGTGCTCCAAGCTGACATCTTTTACTTCTTTGATGTAGTGGTAAAAAATGCAGGAGCTTCAGATTTCAAAAGCCTTACATAAAACAAAATATTACTATTACAGAGAGCAAAAACACACATAAATGGACAAAGAGATAGTTGACTTATAGGCCCTTTCAAGGATCAGGATGTATCCAGGTCCAGAGCAGCTGTGGTTCCCTACCACTTCTCAAGAACATCCATCCCTCTTTCTTCCTCTCCATCCTCAGTTATTGTTCTTTGTGGACTGCATACTCCAGTTTGGCATCTTGTACTTAAATTTTATCTATGCCTTTGTGCCTCCTATGGAATGTTCCTTTATTTATGTAGAACTGGGTGAGGATACATGCCTGCCATCCAGCTTATTCTATGATGAGTCCAGAGGATTCACAATACAAGGTCAAGCCTGAAATAAGTTCAAAATTTTGTGGAAATTCAGACACATAGGATTTCTACAATGGGTGCATTTTAGGTAGAAATCTAAAATATTGAGAGCATATTTTCAGTCTGTTTGTATCATTCACTTGTGCAAAATTTCCCCTTGTTTCCATGCTACAAAATATTATAATTAGTACTGAGATGTGCTCTTTTTTTTTTTTTTTTAATTTAAGAGTGTTCAGCACCATGGCAACTCATTGTGAAAGCTCTTGGAATCCTCTGTTTCCTTCTTCTGGTAATAGTTGCAGTGTTGGCAGTAAAGAGTGAGTAATTGAGAGATATGTTGCTTTTCCTTCTGCCTACAGCTTTAGACATGAACTATGCAGTTATACACACTGTCCATGGTTCTGCCTAAAATCAGGGGAAGAGGCAAAAATCTTTGGTGTTATAATGTTTTTTACACACAAAGTGGAGTGTTATGTTCTCTATCATACTTAATCTGTTGGCTCTGGTGCTGCTGAGAGTTCCCCTGTTCTGTCATTTTTGGTCATGTTCCTTCTAATGTAAACATTTTGTGAGAAACCCCTGTGCAAAGAATTGATGACTTCCTTTTTATATATATATATATATATATATATATATATTTCTTCAATATATACTGAGGTCATCTGTACAGAGACATTAAAGTTAAACTTAATTGGATTTCTCTATATTAACACAGGGAATCACTTTCAGGCTGTGCTGAAACATAACTATGCATGTGATATATTATACTCCATATGCTCCAAGAAGAATTGTAAGATTTCTTAACGTGTTTTTAGGTCATATTTTAATAGTGTGTTAAGTATTCACTGAATATTTTACTTAGGTATTTATCTGTAAATTTGTGCTGTAAAGTTGAAGTGAATGGAAGTTACTTCCACCATAATTTTATTCCAACTTTCTCATTTATTTTACAGTAAACTTAACTTAGAGAAAAATTGAAGTATCTGTTTCTATAGTGAGTTAATTGAAGAGCTAATTTATAAATGTTAAAATACCAATGAACATAATGATATGTGTCGGCTCTCCACATGAAGCCTTTTCTCTAACTTAAATTTTGATATGTATTTTTATAAGCATTTAGATTTTATATCTGTGATTAATTTAGTTTTTCAGTATGGTCAACACAAACAAGAAATCAATGAAACTCTCAACCACCACCATAACTGCAGCAACATGCAAAGGGATTTCAACTTAAAGGAAGAAATGTTGACAAATAAGTCTATAGATTGTAGGCCAAGCAATGAACTTCTGGAATACATCAAAAGAGAACAGGACAGATGGGACAGTGAAACCAAGACGGTTTTAGATTCCTCACGGGACACAGGTATGTAGCAGAGGAATACCATGAGTACAGAATTGCATTATTATCTATTATTTCTTCTCTGAAGCTTTGAAGTACATCCATCAGCTTAAGATGTTTGTGATCTTTGGGTTAATCATTTGGGGGTTCCTTACTTCATGTAATGACATGAAAACTCAGAAATCCATATTTGGATTAGGAGAATCTTATAATTTCTAGAAGGAAAGTTCTCTTTGCACTCCTACTGCCTGCTAGGGACAGAATTACAAATCAGTACCCTTGAGAATTTTGATTGTTTTAGTCTACAGGATAATCTGAGTCTTCAACTTTATTGCTGACAGAATATGGAAGTTTTTAGTAAGAGCGTACTTATAAACTTTTTATGCTAATGTGGACTTAGAGCATTTAGATAGATGCAGTTAAAAGTAGCATTTTTTGTTTGTGTAAGTGTGTTTTCTATTTGACATTATTTTGAGAGAGCTGGATTGTTTGTAAAAAGGGACCCTTCCTGTAGCAGACAAGGGAGTTTCACCATTGTGTGTAAATGTTGCAACTCTGTCAGTGTCACGGTGAATGAGGCTGGGGAAATGAAAAGATCAAGAGTCACAGGGAACCTGTCTTAAACTTTCATGTGATTTTTCATTTTTACTGACACAGTTTATAAATCATCACCAATTATTTTTTCAAGATTTGTAACAAAGAGCTCTTATATACAATCTCACCACTCTGTGGCAATAGAATGTGATGATTCTCATTATTTCCGGATTAATAGATTTAAAACTGTTACATTATACAAGAAGAAGGAAGAACAAAATGTGGATATTTCGTTCCTTCTTAGAATGGGGACCAAAATACCCATGGAAGGAGTTACAAAGACAAAGTTCACAGCTGATACAGTAGAAAGGACCATCCATAGACTGCCCCACCTGGGGATCCATTCCATATACAACTACCAAACCCAGACAATATTGCATATGCCAGCAAGATTTTGCTGACAGGACCCTGATATAGCTCTCTCTTGTGAGGCTATGCCAGTGCCTGGCAAATACAGAAGTGGATGCTCATAGTCATCTATTGGATGGAACACAGTTCCCCTAATGAAGGAGCTAGAGAAAGTAACCAAGGAGGAAAAGGAGTCAGGAACCCTATAGGAGGATCAACAATATGAACTAACCAGTACCCCACAAAACTGTGTATCTAGCTGCATACGTAGAAGAGGATGGCCTGGTTGGCCATCTATGGGAGGAGAGGCCCTTGATCTTGCGAAGATCATATGCCCCAAAACAGGGGAATGCCAGGGCCAGGAAGCAGTGGGTGAGTTGGAAAGCAGGGAGGGGGAAGGGTATAAGGGACTTTGGGAATTATATTTGTTATGTAAATGAAGAAAATATCTAATAAAAAGATGTAAAAAATGAATAAATTACAATTTGTGACAGGAAACAAACAAAGAAAAAAAGCTCCAAATCAATCTTTGTAGTATTCCAAACTATAGAAGAGACGTTTTGCCATTACTTTAAAATAACTTAATTAGCTGTCTAGGACAGCATAATGTTGTAATTCCTATGATTCTGAGGTTGAGGGAGGAGGATTATAACTTAAGTAATATAAGGTCATCCCAGAAATTTCAAGTCCAGCCTGAGCTACACATTGGTACCTCTTCACAGAAAAGTATTGGTTGGAAATAAACTTACCTAATAGAGCATGGACATTCCCAGCAACTCTCTAAATAAAACATTCATATTGAGAGGATCTTGCAAAACAAACTGCACACATTTTCATGTATTCAATTTTAAACATTTGGACATGTGGGCACAACATTGATGGAATCAACATAATCAGGAGAACAGACTTTCAACACCAAAACCTCTCTTGTTTCTCTCTCTCTCTCTCTCTCTCTCTCTCTCTCTCTCTCTCTCTCTCTCTCTCTCTCTCTCTCTCTCTCTCTCTCTCTCTCTCTCTCTCTTTCTCTCTCTCTCTCTTGGTTTTTTGAGACAGGGTTTCTCTGTGTAGCCTTAGCTGTACTGGAACTCACTTTCTCGACCAGGCTGGCCCGAACTCAGAAATCTGCCTGCCTGTGCCTCCAAAGGGCTTAGAATAAAGGCATTTGCCACCCAACCCGGCATTTGATGTCTCTTATTTCTGTTAAGGTAATATCACTCATCACAGATCTTGGCACAATGCTAAGGGCATACAAGTGTATAGACAAGTGTGGGCCCAATGCATTACTGCATATCTAGAATTCTGTCAGCAGTTTAACTGCCTCTGAGTAGCAAGTGCTCATTGTCTGCCTCTGGCCCCTGGTATCTCACAAGCCTCTGCTCCATAGAACTAGGCTTTAAAAAAAAAAAACCTGATCTTCATAGAATCATTTTGCGTGGTCCTATGCCCGGTGTGTTTCACTTTCCAAACCATCCTCAAGTGATGTTTGTCACATAGGTCAGCATCTTGCTTTTGGGTTTGTTGTGAGACATGTTATTCTCTAGCCCAGGATGACTTGGAACACACAATGTAGAGAAGACTGACATGAAAGTCATTGTTTAGGAAAGGAAGGCCTCAAACTGTTAGTGATCTTCCTGTCTTTCTCTTTGGAGTTCTCATGTCATAGGCATAAATCATCCTGTCAAGCTGATTCATTTTCCATTAAAGGATAAACAACATTTTTTGTGTGTATGTGCATCATTTTCTCTATTGATTCATCCATGATTGACATGGGAAATATTTCTAGATCTGTAGTTGTGTTAACAATGTTGCATAGATCATGGATGTGCAGGGGAGTTTGGGCTTTATAGAATTTCACTTTCTGATGACTATGAGATTTTACTGCCTTTTTAAAAAACGCACAGGCTAACAAATATATTCTGATGATAACACAATACCAGAAAATAGAAAGGTTAACCATTTACCTTCTCTGTTGTAGACATGGGTGTTAAATACTGGTTCTGCTATGGTACTAAATGTTATTATTTCATCATGAACAAAACTACATGGAGTGGATGTAAAGCAAACTGCCAGCATTACAGCGTTCCCATTGTGAAGATAGAAGATGAAGATGAACTGGTACTGTGGAGGCTTACTTGCCCCTTATTTTCTTAGATTCTGTAACTAACCCTGAATAATGAGGTACCAGATACATTTTTTTTCATTTGTAAATGATTTTTCCTGTAATGTGAACTGTGGGACACAAGTCTGTTAAGTGCAGACTCATTACTATAAAGACATTTGTATCTTTCCGTCTCCTCACTTTCTCAGGAGTGTACAAGAGAATACTTCAGAAAGCATTTCTTTCCCAGGTGAAGTTTAATATTTTGATATAGCATATCCAGTTACTGACAGTCATTTATCTCCATATAGTGCCAAGTAAACCCCTGTTTTTAGGATTTGCTCTTTGGAACCTAGAAATGAGGCTGCCTGAGATAAGTAATCAGATGACAACAGGGAAAGCAGTTGTGCTCTGGTCCTGTCTGCAAAATGAGATGATATGAGAAATGTAGAATTAAATGGTTGACCAGTTAACTCCATAGTGATTTCCACTGAAACTGTTCACAATACTTACTGCATATTATTTTTATGTCCTGTAAAAAAGATATTCATTTTAGAAATGACTATTTAAAATAAAATAAAGTTTCCAAGATTCTGTCATTCCCTCTTTAAATTATTGGTTATGAAATCTTTTCAAATATGAAGACTAGATTTTTCTAGAAAAATAATTGCAGGATCACTTTGCAAATTTTGTTATTTATAATATGGTATGATATTTATACATCAAGTTAATGGTGTTTACATGACATTCTAAATGGATATTGATGTCAAAATTAGTGTAATTTTCCTTTTGATATAGGAAACATAACCAATTTTTAAAATTTATTATTATTATTATCAGCAGCAGCCTTAGTAGTAGTAGTAGATGAGTAGTAGCAGTAGTAGTACAGTAGTAGTAGTAGTAGTAGTAGTAGTAGTAGTAGTACTAATAGTATAGTAGTAGTTTATTTATTCATTTTAAATCCTGATCCATAATCCATCCCTAACCACCCTTCTCCTCTGATTGGATGGGGGCCCCTAGGTACCCCCACAAAAAAGGACAATATATTTCCATGAGGTTAGGTGAATGTGCTCCCACTGAAGCTAGACAAGACAGCCCAGTTACAAGAACTTAACCCATGTACAGGCAACACTCTTTGGGAGAGTGCCTACTCCACTTGTTCATAACTTACACTGAAGGCCAAACTGCACACAAGCAGGTAGGGTGAGTTCCTAACCAATGTATGTTTTTTTTGTTTTTTTTTTTTTTTTTTTTTTTTTTGTGGTTCCATTTCTGAGAACCCCAAGGGTCTTGGTTAGTTGATGCTCTTGGTCTTATTATGGAGATCCTATTCCATTCAGAGCCTACAATCCTTCCACTTGTTCTCCCCTAAGAGTCCTCAAGATCCATTCACTGTTTGGCTATGGTTGTTTGTGTATGTACGACTCAGATTGTGAACAAAGCTTCACAGAATACAGCAATGCTAGATTCCTGTTTGCAAGCATAGCTGTGTATCATTAGTTGGGTCAGGGATAGATGATTCTCCATGGGATGTGACTCAAGTTAAGCTGGTTATTGGTTGTTTATTCCCTTAGACTTTCATCCAATCCCAATCCCTGTATTTCTTGTAGAAGGGGTAAGTTTAGGAAAGAAGTTTTGCGGGTATGTTGTTTCCCTGTTACTCCTCAGGAATTCTTTATTGGCCACAGGAGGCAGCCTACCCAGGTTATATAGAGATACAGCTAAGGACACCCCCATTGACTCTTGTGTACTTTCCCTATCACTGATATCCATCTTTTCTGGGAGATGTCCCCATCCACCCCCTATCATTTTCATATTTCCATTCATTCTCATTCCCATCAGGTCATCATCTCTCCCTGAAGCACAACAGGTTCTGAACCGTAATTGATCCCTTGATCTAATTTTTCACTCAGTTCCCTCCCTCCATCTACCTTCTATGATTATTCCATTCCTGATTCCAATTGAGACTCAAGCATTCTTACTTATGGCATTCTTTTATCCAGCCACTGGGTTCTGTGGAGGGTATCATGTACACTTGCATTTTATGTATAGTATCAACTGATAAGTGAAGACATACTATGAATGTCATTTTAGGATTTGGTTACCTCATTTAGGATGATATTCTTAAGTTCCATCAATTTGCCTTCAAAATTCCTGATGATTTTTTCATAGCTAAAGAGTACTTCATTGCATAGATGTAGCAAATTTTTTTTATCCATTTTTCAGTGAAGGGACATCCAAGATGTTTCCAATTTCAGGGTGTTATGAATAAAACTGTTATGAACATATCTGACAATGAGTATTTTTGGGATGGTGGAGAATCTTTGAGTATATGCCCTGGAGTAGTATAACTGTTTCTTGAGATAGAACTATTGCCAGTATCCTAAGAAACCACCAAATTGATTTCGACAAGTGTTCCCCCATCATCACTGTAGTAGTGTTCCCCTTTCTTCATATCCTTGTCAGCATGTGCTATCATTAACTTTTTTAACTTAGCCATTCCTATTGGGGTAAGACATGATCTCAGGTTTGATTTGACTAGCATTTCCCTAGTGGCTAAGAACTTAGAATGTTTGTTAATGTGCTTCTTGGGCATTCAATATTTCTCTGTTGAGAATTCTCTGCTTAGATCACACATTTTAGATGCAATAGAAGGAATCTATACATCAGTCAAAAAATGATAAATCTAAAAAATTCCAGCCTTAAGTAGGAATATTGTGAGTTCAAGAGCAGCCTTGTTTAAATTCTGAGACTCAGTAATAAACACAGTCCCAAATCAAATCATGAACCGAGGACACTTGAAGTTTTTATTTTAAATAGTTTATTGAACTGACCTCAATTTGATATACATAGGAAGTCAATTTAGAAAATGAATATGATGAGACTGAGTGGTGGGAAGATAGGACAGCAGAGAGTGAGATATGGGTGGTGGGAACTCTTCCTACTTGTTCTCTCATCCAACATACAGAAATTTCATGATAGGCTACATTGTTTCCTATACAGAAATTCCTTCAACGCCATGTTATTCCAGAGAGTTACTGGATTGGATTTTCATATGATAAGAAAAAAAAGGAATGGGCATGGATTGACAATGGCCAATCTAAACTGTGAGTTTCTGATCCCTTCAGACTCTAACCCTCCCTTGGGGATTGAGAGGGTCGTCTGCAAAGGCTTTTCTCCATTTCTCATGGTTTTCCTCATTTTCTATGTAGCTCAGAAGTAAGGACAAGTTGTATAAGGCAGTTCCTGATCAAGTGTTACAAAAGGAAGATATATAGTTGAGGAGATGACCAAAAGTGCCTTAGTATTGCATACATATAAGGATGCTTTGTTCTAACATGGGAAGGGCACTAGACCGTCAACAACTTAAGATGGTGTAATGTAAGGGAATGGTCATGACAGATACAATGAGTCTGAGTAAAACAGATATTCATTTAATTTTTTTATTGTTGTTAGCTTATATTATTTTCAGTTACTTATAAATATAAGTACATGTTTATATATACATACATATGAATGCTTTCCTTCCATTTAAAGGTGTGTTGTGTGAATCTCAAGTTTATTTTTTATCTACAATCTGGTAGAAATCTGTTTACTGATTAACTTTCTTAATAATATGACTTTTTCTTTAGTACCATATATACATCAAATAATATATGAACATATCTGCCCCTACTCATACTCAAATCTCTAACATCTCACATGATAACTTCTTGCCTTACTAATTAACAGTCCACAGGTGCATAGTTGTAGGCCATGCACTGGAACCAGAAAATCCAACAATAACCACACACTCAATAAAGAAGTGAATCTCACTTTTTCAGCAGCTGTCACCTAATAATGGTTTCTAAAATGAACTAAACTTTAAAAAAAAATTAATCTTGTCTAGAAGTCTAGAAGGTAGAATTTCACAAAGCCTTCCTTCTTCTCTGGTGCTACCTTTTTTATTTTCTCTTCCCTGCTATTCCCTGAGACTTGCTGGTGGTATGGAAAGGAAGAAGTTGATATAGATGTCTCCTTTAGGGCTCAGCACATAAACACTTCTCCAAAGCAGTTTGGCCAATTCTGACACACTGCGTGGACTCTGCCTCACCAAATAAAGAAGCTTCTCTGATGGACATTGAGAGCATTACAGGTCTAGGCTATAGTTGTAAATGTTAACCACTGCTCACTTAGCAGAGAGATTATAGCAAGTTTGAATGTGCAGCATTTGACCTTCCCAATATTGGATTTCTGATTTAGATTACAATTCAAGCATGCTTGCCTCCCATGGTAAAGGCCTCATTTCCAATAAGAATACATTTATTGATCCTAAAACAGGTCTTGTCTAGCAGGTCACCATTGTAGCATACAAGGTCCAGTGCAGGATAGGACTACTCATACCTTTTCTCCCCTAAAAGCTTTAGATAACCTACTAACCCCTTGAAAGCCTGCCTAGGGGAAGGTATTTCCATATTGGTTTGTAATTGAATTCTTGGGTCCTGATGTCAAAATGAGGAGTATCTTCAGAAACAAGGCCTTATCACATAGTTATGAAACCCAAGGGCAGGAGCAATAGCCTGTGCTGTTTGGGAGAACTCTGTCATCTACCTGACCAGGCAGTAATTTCTCTGTAGGTATCCTTTGCCCTGTACTTTGGTTTCTCTTTAAAAACTAATATCCTCTGTAATTGTAACACTTTTCTAAATTTTAATTCTCATATTAGTTACATTTTTATAGAAAATGTAACTTTTATACTTACATTTTATATTGTGATCTGTTTCCCTTCATACTGAATATGCCTTATTGTTCCCTAACTTACTACAAACTCAACATCATGTTATTTCTATCTCTGCAAAAAAACAAAAACAAAAACAAAAACAAAAAAACAAACAAAAAAACAAAAGGAAAATAAAATCAAGCATGTAAAAACAAAATCAAAATCACAATAAGACAAAATTTACCCCTCCAAAACAAACAAGAATACACGTAAAAAATTACACACACACACTCACACACACACACACACACACACACACACACACACACACACACCCAAGACTCTAAACCTCCAAAGAAATATGGAGTCTGTTTTCTCTTTGTCAACTATAAGCTTACGAAGTAGTGGTTTTCCTTAAAGCCTATATACACAATTAGTTTAAGTTTACACATCCTTTATTCTTTCCCATTACCTATTTTCCAGTTCACAATCTTCCTTTGTCTTTGAACACTCAGAATCCAAAACATATATTTTTCATCTTATCTGATTATTTCTTTTTTTCACCATTCCTAAATTTGATGAATATGAATATTCTATTTTTCTTCATCCTAAATCCAAAATTCCAAAATGTTTTATTTTGCTAAAGACTCATCCTTTGGCAGTTCCATGTGGTTTTAGTGGATTTCACACTCTTTCTCTCATGTGACAGAGTCTCATTAACCCAGGATAGCCTCAAACTACCTCTGTATTGAAGGTTAACCTTGAACTGTGATCCATCTACCGTCATCTCCTCACAACTGGGATGATGCATTGTGTCCCACTAGGCCTGGCTGGATTTATTATTGAGGATCTTCGTTTTGAGTACATTCCTTAGTCAGTTCTGCTTTTTAGGAAAAACTAGCAACAGTGCTTCCCTGACCATCTGAGATTTGTCCAATTCCTCCTAACACCTCAACTTGAGGAGAAATCTCATTTCTGTTGATTTATACAAGATAATCTTAATTATCAATTATTAAATAGTTACCTTTTTACTTCATTTTGCTATGTAGCCCATGTGTCCCAGAATGCACACTGCTCCTGTTTTTGTGGTAATTTGTCTGTGTTATAATTTACGTTTTTATTTAGCTGACTTTTTTTTTAACAGAAAGATAGTTATGGTCCCTAAAATACCATCCTGCAGAAATTAGAGTTCTGTTGCAGACAGGGAATTCAGTAGATTACTATGTGTCTGTGAAGACCCATTAGCTATGGTGTGCTTAGGAATAAAGGGAAACAATGCAAAAATATTAGTTACAAGCACTCATCTGTGACTATATTTCAAATATGCCCTTTCTCCTTAAAACACAAACCTATAAAACTTTGTTTTATATGCCAAACACATCTGCTTTACTATTGTCCTAGCATTCTTATTGACAAAATATAAATGGGAAAGCAAGATTGGTAAAATAATTCTTTGAAAATATTGAAAATCAGATTTAACCACTGATTAAACACTTGTGAGTGTGAAATGTGATGTAGAGTTTTGGTGTGATAAGAGACCATTTCTTTATAATGAACTTAGAAGAAAATACTTTCATGATGAACTTAGGCTAAACTTAGGCTATATATTCTGTATACTTTGGCCAATAGAATTTTTAAAATCATGATTTTTTTCATTGAATGTTCAAAATTTACTAGTTGCCCACTCTTGTCTTTGCTCTTCAGTGACATGAAAAGGAAAATGAACTTTACGTCTAGAGGATGTGTATTTTTATCTAAAGCAAGAATAGAAGATACTGACTGTAATACTCCCTACTACTACTAATACTACTGTATTTGTGGGAAGAAACTGGATAAATTCCCTGATTAACTTTCCAACCAGAGTTAAAGGTAAAAATGGAATGTGTTGATCCTTATTCGTTTCTTGTAATAATTCATGACTCCAACAAACAAATATTTTGATTACAGAACATAGTCTGCTGTGAAGAGAAACAAAGCTGCAAGAATATTGGGACTGTCCTCTCCAATCTATCTTGACAGAACAGGGATCATTTTGTATCCTGTTAGAGAGAGGACACATCTACTCGGGTGAATGGGCATGCTTTGCCCTACAGCCTTCAGAATTGTGTTCTTTCTGATTTCTTAAACACCCATAAAACTGAATAAAGAGTCCCCCCTAAAATAACAGCCTGAATTTCCATTAATGTTATAACAAATTGTTTTTGTTTGTTTGTTCATTTGCTTGTTTGTTTTTCTGAGACAGTGTTGCTATGTGTAGCCCTGACTGTCCTAGAAATCTCTTTGAAGACCAGGCTGGCCTCAAACTCTTAAATCTGCCTGTCTCTGCCTCCCAAGTGCTGGGATCGAAGGCATGTGCCACCACTGCCAGGCAAGACAAACTGTCTTGGTTGGGCCTGGAGGGCATCATCCTGAGTGAGGTAACCCAATCACAAAAGAACTCAAATGAAATGTACTCACTGATAAGTGGATATTAGCCCAGAAACTTAGTATAGCGAGATATAAGGTACAATATGTAAAACATATAAAACTGAAGAAGAACGAAGACCAAAGTGTGGACACTTTGCTCATTCTTAGAATTGGAAACAATCACCCATGGAAGGAGTTACAGATACAAAGTTTGGAGCTGAGACAAAAGGATGGTCCATCTAGAGAATGCCATATCCAGGGATCCATCACATAATTAGCCTCCAAGCAATGACACCATTGCATACACAAGCAAGCCTTTGTTGCAAGGACGGTGATATACCTGTCCCTTGTGAGACTAGGCCGGGGCCTAGCAAACACAGAAGTGGATGCTCACAGTCAACTATTGGATGTATCACAGGGCCCCCAATGGAGGAGCTAGAGAAAGTATCCAAGGAGCTAAAGAGATCTGCAAACCTATCTGAGGAACAACATTATGAACTAACCAGTACCCCAGAGCTCTTGACTCTAGCTGCATATGTATCAAAAGATGACCTAGTCGGCCATCACTGGAAAGAGAGGACCATTGGTGAGGCAAACATTATATGCCCCAGTACAGGGGAATGCCAGGGCAAAAAAATGGGAATGGGTGGGTAGGGGAGTGGGTGGGAGGACTTTTGGGATAGCATTGGAAATGTAATGGAAGAAAATACGTAATAAAAAAAGAGAAAAGAAAGAAAGAAAATACAATTAAGAGAAGAAATGTCTTTGATTTCTCATGTTAGCTGATTATAATTTTGTTTTGATTTTTGTTTTATGTGTAAATTTTCTCAATTCTATAAATGCTTCCTTTGTCCATAAAATATAATATCAAATTTGGTGAACAGTTGTAAGTGTAGGTCAAAGATAAGTGGATTTATTTTTACCCAAGTTGTATGTTGTCCTATCTTCCCAATTTAATTCATGTAAAATTTTAGGTCTTATAAAAAACATGGTAATACTTGAAATTTGCTAAATGTAGTAGTTTACACTGTGATTCTAGCAATTAATAGGCCAAGACACAATTCTTGAAAAAAGAATATAGCAAGAGCCTAGCTCATAGAACCAAAACAAACAAACAAAATTGAGGCACACATGTTCCTCATTTTATTCGAGGGACAATAATTTATATTATACAAGTGTATCCAAATCATCAAACTCAGGACTGTTAGTATTGATGCAGTAACTTGTTTTAATCTGGGAGCCATGTACCTCTCCACTGACTGGATACTGCCACTCTGGGAGTTTCCTCCATGTTCAGGTTCAGGTGCACTCAGTGATGGTGTCATTTTAATGTCTTTTTGTCCTGAAATTTTTTAATGTTTTCTGGGGTGGTGGTTTTTGTTTGTTTGGGATGTTTTTGTTTGTTTGTTTGTTTGTTTGGGATGTGTTTGTTTGTTTGTTTGTTTGTTTGTTTCTGAGTCAGCTTTTCTTTGTGCTACCCTAGCTGCTCTGGAGCTTGTTCTGTAGGACTGAGAGGGACTCAGATTCCTTTGCTTCTGCATCCTGAGTGATGAGATCAAAGGCGTGCTTGTTGCTTTTTTTAAAACCTTAATATTTTGTAAATGAACTTTAGAAGTGAGACAATGAAGTACAAAAAAAAAAAAAATCGACCCCCCTTGCACAGGGGCCATGCTAATCTTTTCTGTATCATTCCAATTTTATATATGAGCTGCAAAAATTGTTAAAACAACTTTGGAAAACAATCTGGAAGTTCCTCGTGTAATTGGAAATACTTCTACCTGAAGACCCAGCTACACCACTACTGGGCATATACCCAAAATATACTCCAACATATAACAAGTACTCATGCTGCTCTATGTTTATAGCAGACTTTTTATCATAGACAGAAACTGGAAACAACCCAGATGTCCCTCAACAGAGAAATGGATACAGAAAGTGTGGTACATTTGTACAATGGAATACTATAAAGCTATCACTGAGTTCATGAAAAGCACAGACAAATAGATGGAAGTAGAAAATACCATCCTGAATGAGGTAACCCAGACAAAAGAAAACACATATGGTCCCTACTGACTGATAATTGTGTATTAGCCCTAAATCTCAGAATACCCATAATACAACCCAAAAACCATATGGAGCTGAAGAAGATGTAAGACCAAAGCATGCATACTTCAATTCTACATAGATGGGGGAACAAAAAAATCACAGAAGATATAGGGAGGGAGGGAGGGAGGGAGGGAAGGAGGGAAGGTGGGAAGGAGAAAGGAAGGGAGAGAGGGAGGGAGGGAGGGAGGGAGGGAGGAAGGAAGAGATGGGCAACCTGGGAGGGAGACAGGAGGTTGTGGGAAAAAAGGGGGCAGGATCAGGTAATGAATGAGATAAGAAAGAAGTATATATGGTCAGAAAATCAAATAAAAATACATAGCATTTACTAAAATATTCTCCAATATATCACAAGGCTTCCCAAATATTTTTAAGGAGGCTTTACTTGTAATAGCAAAACATGTGAAACAACTTAGATGTCCTTCACCTAAAGAATGGATAAAGAAAATATTGTAAATCTAAACAATAGAAGACAATATAGCCATTCAAAACAATCACATCAGGATATTTGCAAGAAAAGGAATGGAACTATAAAATATAAACTCATGTGAGGTAATCCTGAACAAAAATGACACAAACATATTCCTCATTTGTAAGTGGACATTAGCCATAAAGTACAGGATAACCATGCTATAGTCCACAGATTCAAAGAATCTAAGTCACAAGGAGGACTGAAGTTAAGAATCTTATATCTCACTAAGATGGAGAAAGAAAATACGCATGATAGATGGATAAGTGGAGTGAACTAGGTAAGAGAGTGGGTGAACAGAGGAATGGGGATGGGGATCAAGTGTGGTGGGTGTGAGGGTGCAGGAAAAGGCTGACACAGAGAAAGGAATCCAATGGGAGGGCATCTCTGGGAATAGCCTGAGACCTGGGGTCAGGGAAGCTCCTAGTGTTTATGTGGTTCATCCTTGTTGAACCTCCTGGCATCTGGAGATGTGGAGACTGAAGTGAAGACCTCGTGTAGCCAAGTGGGACTTCCATTGGAGGGAAATGGACACAATAGCTTGAGTAAAATTTTGTCCAGCCTACAAGATTCTCTCGAATTAAGATGGATCAGAAATGGAAGGAATGGACAACAAATGACTGCTCCAACTTGATACCCATTTCTTGGGAAAGACTCAAACTATAACAAGATTAATGATACTCTCCTGTGTTAGCAGACTGAGACCTAGCACAGCTGTCTCATGAATGAAGGGAAGAAGTCCTCAGCCATTCATTCATCTGATGGAAACAGATGTAGAGTCCCCACTGTCAAATATTAGGCAACACTCAGGGAATCTTGTGGAACCGAGGGTGATAGAAATTAGAGAACCTGTGAGGTCAAGGACACCACAGGAAGTCCTACAGAGGCAACTGACCTGGACATATGGGTAAACATAGAAACTGGACCACCAACCAAAGTGTATGCAAGGGCTGAATCTATGATCCCTACACATTTTTTAACAGATATACAGCTTGGTTTTCATATGGGTACCCTAAGAATCAGAGAAGAGACTGGTGGGACTGTGTTAGGCAGACTATTTTTGTTGAGTGGCGCTTGCTCCAGTGAACCAATAGAGAAATCTACAAGGGAAGGAAAGGAGAGCCATGTTCCCAGAATCAAGTGCCTGTCCATAATTCTGTGACTATCAGTCTTGCAATGCCCCAAGCTTCTGGCATTCTGGCTAGACTCCACCCCCACAGTCACCTGACTATAGCCAGATATACTTCTCCCCACTGTTACCTGGCAATAGCAAGATAGCTCAATGCACTATAAGAGGGGCTGCTTGTCACCTTATAGCATTCTTTAGCTCTCACTGTTTTATTCTCTAGACCTACTTCTCTCTCTCCCTTCCCTCTTCTCTCCACATGGCCATGGCCAGTCTCTCTCTTTCCACTTTCTCTCCTTTCTCCCTGCCTTTCTACAATAAAGCTCTAAAACCATAGACTGTCTCTGCTCATCAAGTCCAGCCATGCTTGAAGGATGGGATAGGCTTTCCCCTAATGAGCAGCATCTAACCTCCTGCTAGAAAGCCAACCTGTGATCCAGCCACAGACCTGTCAAAAGACTCTCACCCATGTGGGGACTATCCAGTGCCCCCTCCACCCCTGCCCTCCCTTCCCTTCATCCCTGGGCCTGAGTGTCACTCCAAAGCCCCTATTCTGTTCTCAGTTCCTCTGCTGTATCTAGGGTGGGATGTTTAGAGGCTGAGACCCTGGTACCTAGGGCTGCCCCTTTTCCACCACCCACCTAGATGGGATCAGTGGCTTAACACATCCACACACCCACACAGGGCTATGTGTATAGTGTGCAGTTCTCTGCCCACCCAGAGCATCTGAACGCTGACAGGACACAGGTTCTCCCCACTCCCCTCTTTCCCCCATAGCCATGGCCCTGCAAGGCTGTTGTTGCTCTGTTGCTTACCTTGGATCCCCTTCCTCAATCTGTACTGCCTTGTTTGGCTTTACTGGTAGAGGATGTGTGTGCTGTAATTAGAGGTGCCACGTCAGTTTCTTTTTTATGAATTATTATCTTTTTTATATTAATTGTTATTTTTATTTGATACTCTATATACTTTTCAAATTTATCCCCTTACCAGTTTCCCATTAGCAAACCCCTTTTCCTATCCCCCATTTCTCCTTCCTTGTACACCCTATGAGGGTGCTCCCCCACCCATATGCCCACTTCTGCCTCACCACTTACCATCAGAGCATTCCCCTATGGTAGGGAATCACAGGATAAAGGGTTTCTGACCCCATAGATGCCAGATAAGGCCATCCTCTACTACATATGTAGGTGTAGCCAACGGTCCCTGCATGTGTAGTTTTTGGTTTGAGAACTCTGGGGTTATGGTTGGTGATATTATTGTTCTTCCTATGGGGATTTAAATCCCTTCAGTTCCTTCAGTCCTTCCCCTAACTCCTCTATTTTGCTCCCCATGATTTGTAGTCTGTGGGTTTGCTGCAAGAATTAGCATCTGTATTGTTCAGGCCCAGGCAGAATCTCTCAGGAGACAGCTATAGCAGGATCCTGTCAGCAAGCTCTTCTTGGCATAAGCAATAGTATCTGGGTTTGATGACTGCATATGGCATGGATCCACATCTCGAAGGAGTAGTTTCTGAATGGAATTTTCTTCAATCTCTGATCCATTATTTGTCCCTGTATTTCCTTTATAGAGAACCAATTCTGGGTTAAAATTTTGTGGATTGGTGGGTTGTGGGAAGCCACATATGCCATTACAAGGTGGCACTGGCTACCACTGGCCACCATGTCTGGGTAAACAACCAATGTGCATATATATACAGCAAAGTTTTTCACCAAGTGATTGCCTGACCCGGGCATGATAATGAGGCTCAGTGAGGTACTGAGAGAGAATAACCAATCAGATGAGAGACATGCAAATGAGGTATGATAATGAGGCTCAGTGAGGTACTGAGAGAGAATAACCAATCAGATGAGGAACATGCAAATGAGGTAGAATGCATAAACAATCTGGGTGTGAGACACGCCTCTCCTAGGCCTATATAAGCAGCACCAGTTCTGGGCTCAGGGGTCTTCTTGCCTACTCAGTAAATGCTCTCCCAATAAACTTGTTGCAGAAAAATCCTGTTATGGCATCTACTTTGCTGGCAAGTCGGGCGCTCACAATGGGTGGCCTCATCTCTCAACTAGGGGCCACATCTAACCACTGGATATGGTCACTAAAGGTTCTCTCTCCCCTTTGTTGGGTATTTCAGCTAATATTCTTTTTCAGTCCTGGGAGCCTCTTGCTTTTCTGGGATCTGGGACTTTCTGGTGGCTTCCCCCAGTTCCCAATCCCCCACTGCTACACACCTCTGTTCAATTTCCTGATCTGTTGTACATCACTCCAGTCTCATCCAACACCTGATCCCTTCACCCTTTTTCCACATTGCCCTCCTCCCTCACTCCCAAGCCCCTCCCTCCTATGAGTATTTTGTTCTTACACATGAAAGGTTTCCCCTTCTCTGAGGAAATGGCAAAGGGTTAATAGGGGTAGGGACATGTGAGCCTAGGAATGGCAGGAGAAGAGAGTGGTGAATATATAAATAAATTATTTACAAAAGGAAGAACTGAAAAATAGCTAAACCTGAGCTATGTTTCAAATCAGGAAAATAGTTCCTCTGTAGTTTTAGCTTTGAACATTCACCTAAATTCTTATTCCATATTCCTTTAATATTCAGTAGTAACATGTGAAATGAAAAAATACATTTCTTCCTAAGTTTGTTTGGTTTAGTGTCCAGAGTAAGACAGAGACCTGGGATAAGGGAGACATCCAAGACTCAATGAGGGCATCTGTAAATGTTACTAACTATAAAGGGTTATGAACCTTGAAGAGGTGTATGAATACAATTTGTTTTCAAACTAGTAATTCTAAGACAACATATATAAAGATTTATTAGTTCTGTGCACGTGCTACACAGTTAACAATTGTATATTGAGCTTCTTAACAGTTTACAGTGCTATTTGTATCCCTTTAATCTCCTTTTGTTGTCTAATTGATCTGGATAGGAATTTAAGTACTATGTTAAATAGATAGGAAACGAGTGGGCAGCCTTGTCTAGTTCCTGATTTTAGTGGGATTGCTTCATGTTTTTCTTTTTTCCATTTAGTTTGATTATGGCCACTGGTTTGTGTATATTGTTTATACTATGTTTAGGTATGGGCCTTGGAGTCCTAATCTTTCAATGACTTTTACCATGAAGTGGTGTTAAAAATAGTAGAATAGATTTTGAGTAAAAGCCTCCAATAGAGGTGCACAGGGGGAAATTTCCTGAACAGGACACCAAAGGTGTATGCTCTAAGAATTGTCAAATAGGATCTCATAAAATTGCAAAGCTTCTGTAAGGCAAAGGACACTGTCAGTAAGACAAAAAGGCAATCAACATATTGGGAAAAGATCTTTATCAATCCTCAAGCCAATAGAGGGTTAATATCCAATATATACAGAGAACTCAAGAAGTTAGACTCCAGAAAACCAAATAACCCTATTAAAAATGGGGTGCAGAGCTAAACAAACAATTCTCACTGAGGAATACAAATGGCTGAGAAGCACCTTTAAAAAAGGTTAAACATCCTTAATCATCAGGGAAATGCACATCAAAACAACACTGAGATTCCACCTAAGAAAAGTAAGAATGGCTAAAATCAAAAACTCAGGTGACAGCAGATGCTGGCAAGAATATGGTGAGAGAGGAACACTCTTCCATTACTGGTGGGATTGCAAGCTGGTACAACCACTCTGGAAATCAGTTTCACAGTCCTCAGAAAATTGAATATAGTACTACCTGTTCCAGAAATACCATGCCTGGGCATATACCCAGAAGATGCTCCAACATGTAATAAGGACACATGCTCCACTATATTCATAGAAGCTATCTTTATAATAGCCAGAAACTTGAAAGAACCAAGATGACCCTAAACAGAGAAATGGATACAGAAAATGTGGTACATTTATACAATGGAATACTACTCAACTATTACAAGCAATGATTTCATGAAATTCTTGGACAATTGGATGGATCTTGAGTATATCATCCTGAGTAAGGTAACCCAATCACAAAAGAACACACATGATATGCGCTCACTGATAAGTGGATATTAACCCAATAACTAGGAATACCCAAAATACAGTTCCCAAAATACAGTTCCCAAAATACATGAAATTCAAGATAAAGGAACACCAAAGTAAGCACAAAATGAAAAGTAAAAGAATGATATGATAGCTGCATATGGCAGATCACCCTGAAATTTTGGAACTCAAAATTAAGAAGGAATAAGATCAAGTGTTTAGGGCAGTTTCAGCTAAATATTAATTCTGGGATATCCTGAACTATATGAAACCACATATTATAAAAATAAAGAAAAAGAAATAAACTTAAAAGAGTGCTAAAGGAGGATGAGCTGAGCTCACAGACTCCACAAAGAATTCAGTGGAGCTGGATTAGAGTCTGCTCTGAAGAGGCAAATGTCTTACAGATTGTTGCCTAACTTCTCCAAAAGTAATTTGTATCCCTAGGTATTCAGGAGCCCAGATATCCACAGGAAACCCTATCTGATCCCCTTTTATCATTCTTACTACATTCCTGAATCATCTTTCTCATTTTCTCGCTCTCAGTGCTTGATTCTATCAAGGACTATGTATGTAGACAGATAAAGCAGAGTGTTAAAACAGCCGTGAATACAAATGCCCACGGTGAATACAAACAGAGGAAATCTCAAAGTAGAACTGTTTTGTGTTTTCTTAAGACATGTGAATTTATGATATTCTACAGTAGTTAAAGTTCTACCAGAAAAGACATCATCAAGAGGTGAGATGCTGGGCAGTATAAACCAGTCCTCCCTATGAAGCAAGATATCAGGCCATCCTTTGCTGTTGTCTGGTTACTACTCCAGGTATCCCTCACCTCAGCCTGGGACAGGCAGAGCAGCTTGCAGCTGTGCAATGATAGCACTGAGGCCTGAGGGTCTGATTGGAAGGTTTGAATGTGGAATTGTGATTGTGTCTATCTCAACACATAGGAATGGGCAATTGTGTTTTCACAAATAAAGGCTTTTACAGCAAAGGAACATGTGTGTGTGTGTGTGTGTGTGTGTGTGTGTGTGTGTGTGTGTGTGTGCTTATGAATGTTTTTAGTTTTTGTTTTTGTTTTTGTTTTTTTACAATAAATTTAAAGATAAAGTTCCAGAAAACAAATATTTCTTCTAGTTTTTCACTTCAAAGATTTATTACCTGGTCATGTGAGATATGAGTTTGATATGTCATGGTTTATGCTGCAGTTTGGTTCAAGAAACAAAACTGAACTGTCAATCAAGTCTATACCATTGATAGTCACTATTCAATGTTAATTGTGCCTCCTAAAAGTTTTCATTCTTCTATAAATTTAGAGCGCAAGTTTACAAAGCTTAGAGAAAGCTGTGGCTCTTTGGCTTTACAGTTATAGGCATGCTCCTATCTGTCCAAACAAACAAACAAACAAACAAAAAAGAAACACCCACTGTATGTTCAGTCTCTCTTAATAACATTCCTCCTTCCTCAAGCACACTGGTAAGCCACTCATCTCTCACTAATGCTTTGCCACAATAATGAACAAACAGCTCTACAGTTCTTCTTCTTTTTTATTTTTTATATTATTATTTTTAAATTTTATTTTAAGGCATTTTCACTAAATATTTTCTTCATTTATAATTCAAATGCTATCCCCAAAGTCCCCTATACCCTCCCCCCTGCCCTGCTCTCCAACCTGCTCACTCCCCTTTCTTAGCCCTGGCTTTACCCTGTACTGGGGCCTATGATCTTTGCAATACCAAGGACGTCTCCTAAAGCTGTTTCTTTTTTCTTTTTCTTTCTTTTATATATATATATATATTTTTCTTTATTTACATTTCAAAGGCTATCACAACCTAACCCTGCCCTGGTCCTCTATCAACCCACTTAAACTTCTTGGGCCTGCATATATGACAAATAAAGTTTGCAAGACCAAGGGGCCCTCTTCCCAATAATGGCTGACTGTGGGAAGACACATGTGCTGTTGCAGGGTGGCGCTGGCTACTGCTGGCCACCATGCATACATAGGCAATAAAGTTTTTTTTGCCAAGATGAGGTTTTGAGAATTAACCAAAATTAACCAATCAGATGAGAGACAAGTTAACCAATCAGATGAGAGACAAGTTAACCAATTAGATGAGAGGAAAGTTAAACAATCAGATGAGAGAGAAGTTAACCAATCAGATGTAGCCATGCAAATGAGGTGGTAAGCATAACCAAAGCACAACCAATCCAGGTGTGAGACATGCCTCTCGTAGGCCTATATAAGCAGCACCAGTTCTAGTCTTGGGGACACTTCACCTCTGCAATCAAGCTCTCCCAATAAATGTATGCGGAAAGATCCTGTTGCAGCATTGTTCTTGCTGGCCAATCTGGTGCTCCCAAGAGCAGACTAAGCCATCTTCTCCTACATATGCAGCTAGAGACATGAGCTCTAGGGGTACTGGTTAGTTCATATTTTTGTTCCACTCATAGAGTTGCAGACTCGTTCAGGTCTTTATATACTTTCTCTAGCTCTACCATTGGGGGACCTGTGTTCCATCCTATAGATGACTGTGAGTATCCACTTCTGTATTTACCAGGCACTGGCATACCCTCACATGACACAGCTATATCATGGTCATGTCAGCAAAATCTTGCTGGCATATGCAATAGTGTCTGGGTTTGGTGGCTGATTATGGGATTGATCCACAGGTGGGGTAGTCTCTGAATAGTCCATCCTTTCACCTTAGCTCCAAACTTTGTCTCTATAACTTATTTCATGGGTATTCTGTTCCCTATTCTAAGGAGGAATGAAGTATCCACACATTGGTCTTCCCTCCTCTTGATTTTCTTGTGTTTGGCAAATTGTATCTTGGGTATTCTAAGTTTCTGGACTAATATAAACTTATCAGTGAGTGAATATCTAATGACTTCTTTTGTGATTGGGTTACCTCATTAAGGATGATATCCTACAGATACCTCCATTTCCCAAGAATGTCATAAATCATTGTTTTTAATAGCTGAGAAGTACTCCATTGTGTAAATGTACCACATTTGTAGATCGATGGAATAGAATTGAAGACCCAGAAATGAATCCTCACACCTATGATCACTTGATCTTTGACAAGGGAGCTAAAACCGTCCAATGGAAAAAAGACAGCATTTTCAACAAATGGTGCTGGCACAACTGGCTGTTATCATGTAGAAGATCCATTTTTATCTCCTTTTACAAAGCTCAAGTCTAAGTGGATCAAAGAACTCCTCATAAAACCAGAGACACTGAAATTTATATAGGTGAAAGTGGGGAAAACCCTCAAAGATATGGGCACTGGGGAAAATTTCCTAAACACAACAGCAATGGCTTGTACTGTAAGATTAAGAATAAACAAATGGGACCTTATCAAATTGGAAAAGCTTCTGTAAGGCAAACGACACTGTCAATAAGACAAAAAGTCCACCAAAAGATGGGGAAAGGATTTTAACCAATCCTAAATCTGGTAGGGGATTAATATCCAATATATATATAAAGAGCTGAAGAACTTTGACTACAGAAATTCAAATAACCCCATTAAACATGGGGTACAGAGTTAACAAAGAATTCTCAAGTGAGGAATATCGAAGGGCTGAGAAGCACCCGAAAAAATTTTCTACATCCTTAATCATCAGGGAAATGCAAATCAACACAACATTTGAGATTCTACCTCACACCAGTCAGAATGGTTAGGCTTAAAAATTCAGGTGACAGCAGATGCTCGTGAGGATGTGGAGAAAGAGGAACACTCCTCCATTGCTGATGGGATTACAAGCTTGTACAACCACCCTGGAAATCAATCTGGTGGTTCCTGAGAAAATTGGACATAATACTACCAGAGGATCCAGCAATACCTCTCCGGGGCATATACCTAGAAGATGTTCCAACTGGTAATAAGGACACATGCTCCAGTATTTTCATAGCAGCCTTATTTATAATAGCCAGAAGCTGGAAAGAACCCAGATGTCCTTCATCTACATTTCAAATGCTATCCCCAAAGGCCCCTAATGCCCTCTTCTCACCCTGCTACCCAGCCCACTCACTCCTGCTCCCTTCCTGGCCTTGGCATATTCTGTACTGGGGCATATGATCTTTGCAATACCAAGGGCCTCTCCTCCCATTGATGGCCGATTAGACCATCCTCTGCTATATATGCAACTAGAGACCCACTTGCTCACAGACTTTGCATGACGTTAAAAGAGGCAAACAATATGCAGAAATCACAAAGAAGTGTTCCCTGAGCATGTGTTCAGCCTCTGTGGTAAAGATGACACCCTCTTAGCAGAGATAAGGATGCAAGGTCTAAGAACCATTAATATTTCTGTGTGCAAGGTGACATAAACCTCGCAGAGGAGGGAGGAATGTGGGTTTTCAAGTGCGGCAATAGCGCAAGGTTGTAGATGTGTCAGTTTCTCACTTTTGCTCATGTACCCCCCCCCATCCCGTCCTTCCAAACACCTGCACCCTTAGAAAATCTAGCCTATTTGTGTCTTAGAGAAGCTTCTGGAAACTAAAATGCTGAAAAAAAATTCAAGAGAAAAAAAGAACCTTCTCTTGAAATCTACCAGGTTCTTTCAGTGTTCCAGATTACAGTTACTCTAAACCTAAGAAGGAGGTGATCCAATCTTGATGACCACATGAAAACATAAGCTTAAAGTATCAGTCTTTTGATCATATCAATATGGTAAGCAAAGACTGGAGTGTTGACCCCCCAAGTAATGTTTGATATTGAATGCAACTTACTATTCATTTGCCAGGTTATGATTAAAAACATTATTTGAAGCTTCAAATGGTGATTCGTACATTTAATCCCAGCACCTGGGAGAAAGAATCATTCAATCTGTGTGATTTTGAGGCCAACCTGTTCTATATGGTAAACTCCAGACCAGATAGGACTAAATAGTGGGGACTTGTCTCACACACAAGGAAACAAAATGCTATTTTTGTATCTTATTAAACCTTCACAGCATCATATAAAGAAACAGGATTTCTGATGTACTGTGGTGAAAGAATCTGTGAATGATGGGACTCACATGAAGTCACAAGTGCCTGGTTTGGTGTTTCCACACATGACACTCAGCTGGCAGACCCATGCTTAATGGGAATCTAAAACCCAGGCCCTTTTAAGTGTCAATCATATCCATGTTCCATGCATGAATTAATGATGTATTTGGAGTATAGATTCATACTGTCCTTAAGTCAGTCAGCTGACTTCTTCAGAATATTTTCTGAAGAAAGCTGAGACAGCACAAGCATCTGTCTGCACTGAGACACTGAGACCACTTTGTTCAACACTGCTGCTTCTCCTCCCCACCTCCCATCTCCACTGTGTGTATGTGTATGTGTGTGTGTATGTATATGTGCGTGTGCATGTGTGTGCGTGTGTGTGTGTGTGTGTGTGTGTGTGTGTGTGTGTGTGTGTGTGTAGTTTATAAATAGAATGATTCCCCAAGGGTTAGGGGTTACAGACAAAAGTGACTAGTTTGAGGTATTATGAAATCATCCACACTGCATCCACAGAACTTTTATTACACTGTTGAGATGATGTAAAGTCTGTCATCTGTTTCAGTGAAGGCCAGGTGCATGATAATGGCAGACTTGAGTGTCACCTCATACATATTTGGGATAAAGTATCAAAAACTGGAATTTGAATTGTCCCAGTGGGTAAAATCACTACAGCATAGCCTGATGACAGAAAAAAAAAGATGTTCCAGTGAGTTCTCCGTAGAAGAAAAGAACTAACCCCCAAAGTTTTCCTCTGTATACCACATGACTTGTTTGCACTTAAGCATTCGTAAACATACACACATGAAGGATTAATGATCAATATAAAAGTTCTTCTCGTACATATAAAAAAATAAACAATTTAAGGAGACAGACTCTGTTCATATAAGAAACAGGCGGGACTGTCTATTGATAAGCAAATGGGTAATTTGTAAAGTATGAGAAAACATTGGAAGTTGAGTGAAAGAAAGAAGCCACTGAGTAGTCATAATTTAAGGATGGCTGAAATTTAGTAATGGAAGAGAGAATCAAGGAGTCTGCTCTGACCTACTCTACTTGCAATCAGGCTTGACAGTGTATCTTCAGTTCCTCTTCTAGTCTTGAGCCATCCACATTTCCCAGTTCATAGTTAATCACTGTCTCTTGATTTAAAGAACAATTTAAATTGTTTTCAACAAAAACAAGCCAGCCAGTTGGAAAAAACAAAATCAAATGAAAGTAAAATTTAGTGAGAGATGTAAACATATTACCAAAAGGGTGAGCTCATAGCAACAGACTGTTGAAGTCAAATGATCTTTTACCTCCTCTCTTTATTCTGTTATTATTATCATTGTTTTTGTTACTAACATCGTCATTTGTATTATTATTGTTGCTATTATGATTACTGTGTTGTATGAGGTCAAGACTCTGTACATGCCCTACCGTGAATCGAGCCCTCAATCCCAGTGAAGTGTCTAATGTATCCAGCATGTGAATCATCACTAAAATGTGCAACCTCACTAGCAATGTTTGCACAGCAAGGGCTTTCAAATAAGGTCTACTGATGCAAAATCCAGCTTTCACCTTAAACGGAATAAAAGACAGTGTTTTCTGGAAACATTTTGAGAGACCATGGTTCCATGCCCCAATGTAGAAGCAGTTTCATAAAGTTTTGAATTTTTAAATAATGTAGAAAATCATAAAGAACGACAATTTCATTACACATTGGTGGGTACATCAGAGAGGTGATTTCAGCAAAATAGAAGATTCTTTAAGTCATCAGAAGACATTCTAAACCTTCATGTAAATGCATGTTAGTGGTCAGCTCTGTTCATAGATTTCATGAAACTTTTATCTATTAATCACAGGATGTTAGTTCTGACACAGGTTACTTAAAAGGCTAGAGCTAGCCTCTGGTAAGATAAATAGTCCCTCAACCCATAGAATGACATTGTCCTCACCTCTCTATACTTTAAATCAGCTGATTGAAATACCTTCTTTCTAGGAATTCTCATGAAAAACCCAATGGCAAAATTCACAGAAGAAAAATCACCTCATCTCATCTCTAAAAATCAGTTGTGAATATTTTCATGGCAACTGGAAGGTTGTAAATGAACTAGATGCCATGTGATAATCTATATTAGAGTTTATAAATATATTTCTCCTTGAATCCCATGACTTCATTCATAAAATATTTCTCTTATGATTTTCTAAAGTATATTCCATGTACTTTTAAAAGTAAGAACAACAAACTACTGTAAAACAACTAGAATGTTAAATAGTTGAGCGTTTTCTAATTGATTTCTGTTTTATGTAAGTGATTAATAAATACATATTGCTTTAATCATCTTGAGATAATTGCATATAAAATTAAGAACTGCTTACTATTTACTAGAAAAATTAATATCAGAAATATGGAGTAAATTGATGGAGTAAACTGTGTAGCTCTAATGTAAAGACAGAAAAGAATGAGGTCAGAGGACTGTGAATTGAGAGCAGCTTGTGATAGCAAGGTACAAAAACTGTCTCCAAATAACAACAACCACAAAAACAAACCAAAAACTAAACTCCAGAAGAAAACCAAACTGAGGCATGAGTCTGTAGCCTAGGGAAAGAGTATTTGCTGAGCATGTCCACTGCCTTAGATTTGATATTCCAGCACGATGAAAACCCCAGCAGGAGACCACTCTGTGTGGAATGACTTGAATGTTCACAGTCTATATTACCTATGATTAAAAAGCTTGAATAGTGTAAAGGAATACTTTACCAGTGGAAATGTGTTCTAACGGCATTTCTAATACATAATTAGATGCAATTAGCATGATTTAAAACCAAGAAGTAAGTATTAAAAAATAGAAGCACAAATGATTCCCAGCACTAAATTTAAAAATTGGGAGCAGAGAATCTTCAGTCCCTCTTTTTCCCATTTGATTTGCTGAGGACACAGGTTTTGCTCTGTCTGCAGGAGTGCTCATCTTCTCTGTCTTCAAATATCATTTATAGATGTTTCCTTTGCAGAATCTGACCCAATATTTTGTTCCTTTAATTTGCTCTCAGACTCAGCTTTCAAAAGCAATTTCCTCTTTTCAGTTTGGTCGAGAGGAGGGGCAGAAAAACATGAAGTAACACTTGGAGGAAATTTAGTTCTGCCTTTCTTCTGGGAGCCTCTTAGGGGATACAGACAAGTAAAGGACCACATTACCCCAATTGAGGCATCCATTCTTTCTACCGGCATCACTTCAGGGTGGAGACACAGGTAAAAATAGCTGCTTTTATTGTTTTTCTAACAAATGATAAAATATACTCTAGAGAATTTCACATGGTGTCACATGAGAACAGGATTGCTGAGAGCCCTTTTGGCTGTGTTATATCAGGTTAAATCTGGTAGCATGTGAAAACTGTTATTCTGCACTGGTGATTTTCCTTTGGAGTATGCTGGGACTTGTATTGTGTGCTAAGAATTTAAGGTAGAGGAATCTATGGAGTTCATGACTCTTTAGTTTGGTTAAATGTTTATATATTATCCATCTGAAAGTTGTGATAATAGTATCTATGTAAAATGTGTCAGTGTGTAAATGTGCTTGCTACTGAATACCCTGAATACCCAAGTTTGATCCTTGTAGCTAAAAGGAAAGAGGAGAGGGAGAACTCACTTTGTGAAATGGTCTTCTGGACACATGCACATTGGCTTGAATACACCCATCCGAAGAGCACTATTAATAAATAAAAATTTGTAAAAAAAATCTGTAATTGAAGGATTTTTTCGTCAAGAAATAAGACAGTGAATCTCTTCAGAAAACTTCATAAATTAAAAAAGTAGAAAAGAAAGCTATCACACATGCAGCTTGTCTTTCCTATCTGCTGGCTCTTAGCTCAGTTATTAATGTAAGGGTAATGCCAGTTACAAATGTTTAGTGTTTCCTAGTACATTGATATCTATCATCACATTGTATCTTTTATGGGCATTAGATCATGTGTGCTTCATACTGACAATTTCATATAACCTCCTCTTGCAACATTATGTATGAGTATGTTATATGGGACATGACTATTTAGATGGAGGGTCTTAAAATTTAAACTTTGTATTTTATTCTCTATTCTGTTTTCTGTTACTCCCATACTCCATGGGCAAGGTCCCTTTGTACTTTTCTGGTTGTTTCAGTTACTAAAGATAACAAATCTTTTCTCAAGACTGAAGCAGAAACCTCAGATAACAGAGAATATTCAGTATTGGCTTTCTGGGCATGAATTATCCCACTCAGTAAGAGCTTTTCTGGTTGCATCCACTTACCTGGTCCAACCATAGTGAGGAATGTGTAGACTGAGGCTGTGTTGAGAGGTGGGATATCTCAGCTGATTGGAGCTTCATTAAGAGAGATATTTCTGTCTCTTGAGTCACCTACAGTAGTGTCTGGGAAAGTCTGATACAAACACACACACACACACACACACGCACACGCACACACACACACACACACACACACACACACACACATATATATATATGTGTGTGTGTGTGTGTGTGTGTGTGTGTGTGTGTGTATATATATATATATATATATGACTTAAAGATCATTTAGCATTCATGTGTTTATCAAAATGTGTAAATAATTTTAAAGCATCATTTTTATTTATTCCTAAATCTTTGACTCTTTGTTATTTGAATAGATTGTTTAATTTTTTTTCAATGGTTTTCAGTGGTACCACTTTTACCTACCATTTTTATGTGCTAGATATTTTGAACAAACGGGCTGTGGCATTAATACTTCTATATTTCCTATAAACTGCTGTTACCATTAGAAATAAAAACAATTTCAATGCAAGTCTGCAAAGGATTCTCACCTGTAATGGAATTTGAGGGATCTTGGATGATTAAGTGAGTTAGTCAAACCCCACCCTTTCTCAACCTTCTGTATCACCAGATCCAGGTACCTTCCAATAGGTTGGCATTTTAATGTTTTCTTTATGAATCACTCAAGGACATATTTTTTTTAAAAGAACATACTCTACGTATTCCCAAGATGAGTGAGCAGGATGTCACTTTCCCAACTATGAGATTCCACAAGTCTTCAGGGTTGAACAGCCAGGTGAGACTTGAGGGGACTCAGAGATCTAGAAAAGCTGGCCTAAGAGGTAAGTGTTTTAAGTGTCTAAAATCACTTTTTAAAAGATGTATTTTAAATATTTAGTAGTTTGAAAATATCCTACTGGCTTTTTTTGAAAAGTAAAATGTTCCATTTCATCTGGGCTTAATTATACACGAGGGTGAGAGAAGAAAATAGTATTAGTTGGAGGGTTATTATGTACAAAATTGTACAAAATTAAGTTTAAAAATAAAGCAATCAAGTTTTAAAATTAAAAATCAAACAGAAAGAAATATATAACCCTTCTACCTTTTAGATGTTTGCTGATAAGGGAATAAATCAGATGGGCTGATTAGAACAATGGTAATCGGTAAGAAAACATTTCTTGGGAAACAAGAAGTAAGAAACTATTAGGAGGGATTTTTTCCTTTAGTCTAGTCAAGAAGAATTCTGAAAACCTCAAAACTAACATTAAAAAAAGTGGTTTTTTTTATATAAAGAAATGTTCTAGAGCAACAAACTCCTAAAGAAATGTAGCTTATGCATTAGAAAAAAAATACTTTTCCCTGGCAGTGGTGGAGCATGCCTTTCATCCCTTTAATTGGGAGGCAGAGGCAGGTGAATATCTGGGATTGACGCCAGCCTGATCTACAGGGTGAGTTTCAGGATAGCCAGGCAAAACAGAGAAAACCTTTCTCAAACTCCCCCAAAAGAAACAATATTTTCATACATGAAGAAAGTGTTTTAATTGTCATAAACATCTAAACTTTAATACTGGCAGACAAACTAGGGTCTGGAGCAAAAAAAAAAAAAAACAATTTTCTAGGGAAGTAAAATCCTAAGGAAATGAAGCCTATGCATTAGAAACAATATTTTCACTCTTGAAGAACATGTTTTAATTGTCATAAACATCCAAATATATAATGCCACTATGCAAAAAACAGTTGTCCATCAGAAAAGGACATTTCGTCTTGAGAACAAAGTTGCAGATGCAGAGAGAGGGGATGAGAGGATTCGTCCATGTAGGAATAAGTAAACCCCATGGGGAGTTCCTGAAAAAAAATCAAAGAATAATTTTGTTTATTACTGAAATTGAGAAAATCTCAATTTCTATTCTTTTTATTTACTCTATACACATTGGCACAGCTGTACTCCAATCTGCAATTTTTATCTTTTTTTTTATTAATGGAAGTCACAGGCATGAGTTTCAGATTCCCAACACCTTAGATACACCCAAATATTTAGTATTATATGGAGCAATTTTGAACTTACAGGAAAAAAGTGATTCTTGAATTATAGGCACTTTCAAGGATGGTGATGCATACAGATCATGTCTAGAACAACTGTGGTTCCCTACCATTTCTCAAAAAGATTCATCCCTCTTTCCTTCCTCCCCGTCCTCAGTTATCTCTCTTGGTAGGCTGTATGCCTCAGCTTGATACCTTGTACTTGGATAGTATATATGCCTTGAATGCCATCTGTAGAATGCACTTTTTTTCTCTATAGAATTGGGTGAGGGCACATGCCTGTCATCTAGCTCCTTCTAATCTGAGTCAGGAGGATTCACTGTGCAAGGCTCAGGCCTTGTTCAAAATTTTGTGAACACCTGTAAGATTTCTAAAATCCTTACATTTTAGGTAGAAATCTACAATCTTGAGGGTACATTTTCAGTCAGTTCATATCATAGACTTGTGCAAAGATTTCCCTTGTTTCCATGCTACACAAATTGTAATTAGTATTGAGATCTACTCTATTAATAGAGATTTTTATTGTTTTGTTTTGCTGATTTAAGTGTGTTCAGTCCCTTGGCAGCTCATTGTGATAGCTCTTGGAATCCTCTGTTCCCTTCGGCTGGTAATTGTTGCAGTGTTTGTGACAAAGAGTAAGTAACTGAGATGCACCTTCTTTGAGCTTCCACCCAGAGAATAGCTTTAGACATGAACTACTCAGTTAAACATGCTGTACATTGTTCTGTCTATAATCAGGAGGGGATGAGTCAGAATCTCTGGAGTTATGATATTTTTTCCTGAAAAACTGCAGTGTTCTCTTCTTTTCATACTTTATCTGTTAGCTCTGGGACTGTTGACAGTTCCCCCTTTCAGTCTCATTTTTGGTCATGTTCCTTCTGAGGACTTGATGATCTTTTAATTTCTCAGCTCACATGATTAAGAATCTAAAATAAACATTTTTTGAGAAACACCTGTGCAAAGAATCAATGGCCTTGTTTTTATATTTCTTCAAAGTATATTTTATGCATACGTAAAAAGATTTAATCTGACACAGACATTAAGGTAAGTTTAATTGGATTTCTCTATATTAACAAAGGAAATCACTTTCAGGCTATGTCAAAACATAACTATGTATGTGAATATATTACAAACCATATGCTCAAAGAAGAATTGTGCCATTTCTTACGTGAGTTTTTGTTTGTTTGTTTTGTTTGTGTTTTTTTGTTTTGTTTTTTTTTTTTTGTCTTTTTGATTTTTTTTCTTTTTAGTTCACATTTTCATAGTTTGCTAAATATTCACTGATTATTTTACTTAGGTAATTATCTGCAAATTTGTGCTGTAAAATTGAAGTGAATGGAAGTTAGTTCCACCATAATTTTATTCATAATTTATTTTACAGTAAACTTAACTTAGAGAAAATTGAAGTATCTCTTTCTATAATGAGTTAATTGAAGTAATAATTTATAAATGTTAAATACCAAGGAAATAATGATATGTGTTGGCTCTCCACGTGAAGCCTATTCTCTAATCTTAAATATTGATATGCATTTCTCATAAGCATTTTGATTTTATATCTGTGATTAATTTAGTTTTTCAGTATAGTCAACACAAACAAGAAATCCCTGAAACTCCAAACCACCACCATAACTGCAGCAACATGCAAAGTGACATCAAGTTAAAGGAAGAAATGTCGACAACTGAGTCTATAGATTGTAGGCCAAGCAATGAACTTCTGGAATACATCAAAAGAGAACAGGAGAGATGGAACAGTGAAAGCAAGACGGTTTTAGATTCCTCACGTGACACAGGTATGTAGCAGAGGAATACCATGAGTACAGAATTGCATTATTATCTATTATTTCTTCTCTGGAAGATTTGAAGTACATCCAGCAGCTTAAGATGCTTGTGATCTGTGGGTTAATCATTTGGGGGTTCCTTACTTCATGTAGAGATGTGAAAACTCAGAAATCCATATTTGGTTTAGGAGAACCTTATAGTTTCTAGAAGGAAAGTTCTGTTTGGCACTCCTACTGCCCCCTGGGGAGGGAATTACAAATTGGTACCTTTGATAATTTTGATTGCTTATATCTAGCATAAAATCTAAGTCTACAAGTTTGTTGCTGACAGAATATGGAAGGTTTTAGTAAGAGTGTATTTATGAACTTTTATGCTAAAATGGACTTAGAGCATTTACATGGATGAAGTTATTAGAAGATTTTTTTGTGTGTGTGTGCATGTATGTTTCCCATCTGACAAGTTTTGAGAGATCTGTACCATTTGTAAAAAGGGACCCTCCCTGGGTCAGACAAGGGAACTTAACCATGGTGTTTAAATGTTGCAAGTCTGCCACTGACACAGAGAATGAGACTGGAAAATTAAAACATCAAGAGTCACAAGGAACCTTTCTTGCCTATATGAGTGACTGGTCATTTTTACTGACACAGTTTATCAATTATCATTAACTACTTTTTCATGATTTGTAACAAAGAGCTCTTGTATATAATATCACCACTCTGTGACAGTAGGATGGGATGGTTCTCATTATGTGAGAATTAATATATTTAAAACTGTTACATAATAAAATCTGTGATAGGAAAAAAAAAAAAGCTCCAAAACAATCCTTGAAGTATTCCAGACCCATCGAAAAACTTTTGTGGCATTACTTTAAAATAACTTAACTACCTGTATAGGATAGCATAATGATGTAATCCCTATGACTGTGAGGTTGAGGGAGGAGGATTATAACTTTCAGTAATAAAAGGTCATCCCAGAAGTTTCAAGGCCAACCTGAGCTACACATTGATACCTCTTCACAGAAAAGTGAAGGTTGGAAATAAACTTACCTAATAGAGCATGGGCATTTCCAGCAACTCTCTAAACAAAACATTCATATTGACAGGATCTTGCAAAACAAACTGCACACATTTTAATGTATTCAACTTTGAACATTTGGGCATGTGGGCACAACACTGGTGGAATCAACATAATGAGGAGAACAGACTTTCAACACCAAAACCATTCTCATTTATCTCTTATTTCTCTTAAGGTAAAAGAATTTAACACAGACGTTGACACAATGCTAAGCATATAGAAGTGTGTGGTTGAGTGTTCCATATCTAGAATTATGTCAGGAGTTTAACTGCCTCTGAGTAGCAAGTTCTCATTGTCTGCCTCTGCCCCCTGGTATCTCCCATGACTCTGCTTCACAGAACTTGTTTTACGTTTTTTTTGTTTTTATTTAAACAAACAAACAAACAAACAAACAAACAAATCTCCATGGAATCATATTATGTGGCCCTATGCCCAGTGTGTTTCACTTTACAAGCCATCCTCAAGTTCAGTGATGTTTGTCACATATGTCAGCATCTTGCTTTTGGATTTATTGTGAGACATGATGTCATTCTGTAGCCCAGGATGACTGGGAACTCACAAGGTAGAGAAGATTGACATGAATGTCATTGTTTAGCCAAAGAAGGCCTCAAACTGTTAGTGATCTTTCTAGTTTTTCCTTTAAAGTTCTCATTTCATAGGCATAAATCATCCTGTCAAGCTGATTAATTTTCCTTTAAATGATAAGCAATATTTTTTGTGTGTATGTGCTTCATTTTCTCTAATGATTCATCCATGATTGACACAGGAAGTATTTCTAGATCTCTAGTGGTATGAACAATGTTGCTTAGATCATGCCTGAGTGTGCAGGGATGTTTGGGCATCATAGAATTCTACTTTCTGAGACCTATGAGATTTTACCTCTTTTTTTTTTAAACACAGATTTAATAAATACATTCCGCTGATAAAACAATACCAGAAAATAATAAGTTTAGCCATTTACATTCTCTGTTGTAGGCAGAGGTGTTAAATACTGGTTCTGCTATGGTACTAAATGTTATTATTTCATCATGAACAAAACTACATGGAGTGGATGTAAAGCGAACTGCCAGCATTACAGCTTTCCCATTGTGAAGATAGAAGATGAAGATGAACTGGTACTGTGGAGGCTCACTTACCTCTTATTTTCTTAAATTCTGTTTCTAACCCTGAGTAATGAGGTACTGGATCCATTTTTTTTTCATTTGTATATGATTTTCCTGTAATGTGAAGAAAACTGTGGGACACAAGTCTATTAAGTGGATACTCATTACTACAAAGACACTTTTGTCTTTCAGCCTCCTTCATTTCTCAGTAGTGTCCAAGAGAATCCTTCAGAAAGATATCTTTCCCAGATGAAGTTTAATATTTTGGTTTAGCATATCCAGTTACTGACAGTCATTTATCTCCACATAGTGCCAAGTAAACCCCTATTTTTAGGATTTGCTATTTAGAACCTGAAAGTGAGACTGCCTGAGATGAGTAATCAGATGACAACAGGGAAAAAATTTGTGCTCGGGTTCTGTCTGCAAAATGAGATAATATGAAAAATGTAGAATTAAATGGTTGAGTAGTTAACTCCATAGAAATTTCCACTGAAACTGTTCACAATACTTACTGAATATTATTCTTATGTCCTGTAAAATAGATATCCATCTTTAGAAATGACTATTTAAAAGAAAATAAAGTTTCCAAGATTCTATCATCCCCTCTTTAAATTATTGCTTATGACATCTTTTAAAATATGAAGACTACATTTTTCTAGAAAAATAATTGCAGAATCACCTTGAAAATTTTGTTATGTATAACATGGTATGATATTCATACATCAATTTAATGATGTTCATATAAAATTATAAATGGATATTGATGTCAAAAATAGTGTAATTTTCCTTTTGATACAATAAACATAACCAATTTTTAAAATTTAATATCATTATTATTATTATTATTATTATTATTATCAGCAGCAGCCTTAGTAGTAGTAGTAGTAGTAGTAGTAGTAGTAGTAGTAGTGGTAGAATAGTAGTTTATTTATTCATTGTAAATCCTGATCCATAATCCATCCCTAACTATCCTTCTCCTCTGATTGGATGGGGTCCCCTAGGTATCCCCATGACAAAGGACAATATATTTCCATGAGGTTAGGTGCATATGCTCCCACTGAAGCTAGGCAAGGCAGGCCAGTTACAAGAACTTAACCCATGTACAGGCAACAGCCTTTGGGATAGTGCCTACTCCACTTGTTCAGAACTTACACTGAAGGCCAAGCTGCACACATGCAGGTAGGATGAGTTTCAACCCAATGTATGTTTTTTTGTTTGTGGATCCATCTCTGAGAACCCCAAGGGTCTTGGTTAGTTGATTCTCTTCGTCTTACTATGGAGATCCTACTCCCTTCAGAGCCTACAATCCTTCCACTTGTTCTCCCCGAAGAGTCCTCAAGCTCCATTCACTGCTTGGCTATGGGTGTTTGTGTATGATTCAGATTGTGAACAAAGCTTCACAGTAGACAGTGATGCTAGATTCCTGTTTGCAAGCATAACTGTGTATCATTAGTTGGGTCAGGGATTGATGATTCTCCATGGGATGTGACTCAAGTTAAGCTGGTTATTGGTTGTTTATTCCCTTAGACTTTACACCATCCCAAATCCCTGTATTTATTGCAGAAGCGGTAAGTTTAGGAACAAAGTTTTGTGGGTATGTTGTTTCCCTGTCACTCCTCCAGAATTCTTCATTTGCCACAGGAGGCTGCCTACCCAGGTTATATAGAGATACAGCTAAGGACACCCCCATTGACTCTTGTGTACTTTCCCTATCACTGATATCCATCTTTTCTGGGAGATGTCCCCATCCACCCCCTATCAGTTTCAGATTTCAATTCATTCTCATTCCCTTCAGGCCATCCTCTCTACCTGAAGCACAACAGTTTCTGAACCCTAAATGATCCCTTGATCTAATTTTTCACTCAGTTCCCTCCCTCCATCTACCGTCTATGATTATTCCATTCCTGATTCTAATTGAGACTCAAGCATTCTTACTTGTGGCATTCTTTTATCCAGCCACTGGGGTCTGTAGAGGGTATCCTAGACACCTGCATTTTATGTATAATATCAACTGATAAGTGAAGATATACTATGAATGTCATTTCAGGATTTGACATTTAGGATGATATTCTTAAGTTCCATCAATTTGCCTTCAAAATTCATGATGATTTTTTTCATAGCTAAAGAGTACTCCATTGCATAAATGTAGCACATTTTATTTATCCATTTTTCAGTGAAGGGACATCTAAGATGTTTCCAATTTCTGGGTATTATGAATAAAACTGCTATGAACATATCTGACAATGAGTCTTTTTGGGATGGTGGAGAATCTTTGAGTACATGCCCTGGAGTAGTATTACTGTTTCTTGAGATAGAACTATTGCCAGTATCCTGAGAAACCACCAAATTGATTTCTACAAGTGTTCCCCCCATCATCACTGTAGTAGTGTTCCCCTTTCTTCATATCCTTGTCAGCATGTGCTATCATTAACTTTTTTAACTTAGCCATTCCTATTGGGGTAAGACATGATCTCAGTTTTGTATTGACTAGCATTTCCCTAGTGGCTAAGAACTTTAAATGTTAGTTAATGTACTTCTTGGGCATTCAATATTTCTCTGTTGAGAATTCTCTGCTTAGCTCACACATTTTAGATGCAATAGAAGGAATCTATGCATCAGTCAAAAAATGATAAATCTAAAAAATTCCAGCCTTAAGTAGGAATATTGTGAGTTCAAGAGCAACCTTGTTTAAATTCTGAGACCCAGTAATAAACACAGTCCCAAATCAAATCATGAACCGAGGACACTAGAAGTTTTTTATTTTAAATAGTTTATTGAACTGACCTTAATTTGATATAAATAGGAAGTCAATTTAGAAAATGAATATGATGAGACTTAGTGGTGGGAGGATAAGACAGCAAAGAGTGAGATATGGGTGGTGGGAACTCTTCCTATTTGTTCTCTCATCCAACATACAGAAATTTCATGATAAGCTACATTGTTTCCTATACAGAAATTCCTTCAACGCCATGTTATTCCAGAGAGTTACTGGATTGGATTGTCATATGATAAGAAAAAAAAGGAATGGGCATGGATTGACAATGGCCCATCTAAACTGTGAGTTTCTGATCCCTTCAGACTCTAACCCTCCCTTGGGGATTGAGAGGGTTGTCTGCAAAGGTTTTTCTCCATTTCTCATGGTTTTCCTCATTTTCTATGTAGCTCAGAAGTAAGGACAAGTTGTATAAGGCAGTTCCTGATCAAGTGTTACAAAAGGAAGATATATAGTTGAGGAGTTGACCAAAAGTGCCTTAGTATTGCATACATCTAAGGATGGTGTGTTCTCACATGGGAAGGGCACTAGACCGTCAACAACTTAAGATGGTGTAATGTGAGGGAATGGTCATGACAGATACAATGAGTCTGAGTATAAAAGATATTCATTTAACATTTTTTATTGTTGTTAGCTTATATTATTTTCAGTTATTTATAAATATAAGTACATGTTTATATATACATACATATGAATGCTTTCCTTCCATTTAAAGGTGTGTTTTGTGAATCTCAAGTTTATTTTTTATCTACAATCTGGTAGAAATCTGTTTACTGATTAACTTTCTTAATAATATGACTTTTTCTTTAGTACCATATATACATCAAATAATATATGAACATATCTGCCCCTACTCCTACTCAAATCTCTAACATGTCCCATGATAACTTCTTGCCTTACTAATTAACTGTCCACAGGTGCATGGTTGTAGGCCATGCACTGGAACCAGAAAATCCAACAATAGCCACACACTCAATAAAGAAGTGAATCTCACTTTTTCAGCAGCTGTCACCTAATAATGGTTTCTAAAATGAACTAAACTTTAAAAAAATTCATCTTGTCTAGAAGTCTAGAAGGCAGAATTTCACAAAGCCTTCCTTCTTCTCTGGTGCTAACTTTTTTATTTTCTCTTCCCTGCTATTCCCTGAGACTTTCTGGTGGTATGGAAAGGAAGAAGTTGATATAGATGTCTCCTTTAGGGCTCAGCACATAAACACTTCTTCAAAGCAGTTTGGCCAATTCTGACACACTGCATGGACTCTGCCTCACGGAATAAAGAAGCTTCTCTGATGGAGGTTGAGAGTATCACAGCTCTAGTCTATAGTTGTAAATGTTAACCACTGCTCACTTAGCAGAGAGATTATAGCAAGTTTGAACGTGGGTCATTTGACCTTCCCAATATTGGATTTCTGATTTACATTACAATACCAAGCATGCTTTCCTCCCATGATAAAGGCCTCATTTCCAATAAGAATACATTTAGTGATCCTATAACATGTCTTGTCTAGCAGGTCACCATTGTAGCATACAAGGTCCAGTGCAGGATAGGACTACTCATACCTTTTCTCCCCTAAAAGCTTTAGATAACCTACTAACCTCTTGAAAGCCTGCCTAGGGGAGGCATCTTCAGAAAAAAGGCCTTATCACAAAGTTTTGAAACCCAAGTGCAGGAGCAATAGCCTGTGCTGTTTGGGAGAACTCTGTCATCTACCTGACCAGACAGTAATTTCTCTGTAGGTGTCCTTTGCCTTGTACTTTGGTTTCTCTTTAAAAACTAATATCTTCTGTAATTGTAACGCTTTTCTAAATTTTAATTCTCATATTAGTTACATTTTTATAGATAATGTAACTTTTATAGTTACATTTTATATTTTTATATGTTCCCCTCATACTGAATATGCCGTATTGCTCCCTACCTTACTACAGACTCAACATCATGTTATTTCTATCTCTGCAAAAAAAAAAAAAAACAAGCCAACAACAAAAGGAAAATAAAATCAAACAGGTAAAAACACAAATCAAAATCACAATAAGACAAAATTTACCCCTCCAAAACAAACAAGCATACACGCAAAAAATTACACACACAAACTCACACACACACACACACACACACACACACACACAAGACTCTAAACCTCCAAAGAAATATGGAGTCTGTTCTGTCTTGCTCAACTATAAGCTTACTAAGTAGTGGTTTTCCTTAAAGCCTATATACACACTTAGTTTAAGTTTACACATCCTTTATTCTTTACCATTACCTATTTTCCAGTTCACAATCTTCCTTTGTCTTTGGACACTCAGAATCCAAAACATATATTTTTCATTTTATCTGATTATTTCTTTTTTTCACCATTCCTAAATTTGATGAATATGAATATTCTATTTTTCTTCATCCTAAATCCAAAATTCCAAAATGTTTTATTTTGCTAAAGACTCATCCTTTGGCAGTTCCATGTGGTTTCAGTGGATTTCACACTCTTTCTCTCATGTGACAGAGTCTCATTAACCCAGGATAGCCTCAAACTACCTCTGTATTGAAGGTTAACCTTGAACTGTGATCCATCTACCGTCATCTCCTCACAACTGGGATGATGGATTGTGTCCCACAATGCCTGGCTGGATTTATTATTGAGGATCTTTGTTTTGAGTACATTCCTTAGTTCTGCTTTTTGGGAAAAACTAGCAACAGTGCTTCCCTGACCATCTTAGATTTGTCCAATTCCTCCTAACACCTCAACTTGAGGAGAAATCTCATTTCTGTTGATTTATACAAGATAATCTTAATTATCAATTATTAAATAATTACCTTTTTACTTCATTTTGCTATGTAGCCCATGTGTCCCAGAATGCACAGTGCTCCTGTTTTTGTGGTAATTTGTCTGTGTTATAATTTACTTTTTTATTTAGCTGACTTTTTTTTAACAGAAAGATAGCTTTGGTCCCTAAAATACCAATCTGCAGAAATTAGAGTTCTGTTGCAGACAGGGAATTCAGTAGATTACTATGTGTCTGTGAAGACCCGTTAGCTATGGGGTGCTTAGGAATAAAGGGAAACAATGCAAAAATATTAGTTACAAGCACTCATCTGTGACTATATTTCAAATATGCCGTTTCTCCTTAAAACACAAACCTATAAAATCTTGTTTTGTATGCCAAACACATCTGCTTTACTATTGTCCTAGCATTCTTATTGACAAAATATAAATGGGAAAGCAAGATTGGTAAAATAATTCTTTGAAAATATTGAAAATCAGATTTAACCACTGATTAAACACTTGTGAGTGTGAAATGTGATGTAGAGTTTTGGTGTGATAAGAGACCATTTCTTTATAATGAACTTAGAAGAAAATACTTTCATGATGAACTTAGGCTAAACTTAGGCTATATATTCTGTATACTTTGGCCAATAGAATTTTTAAAATCATGATTTTTTTCATTGAATGTTCAAAATTTACTAGTTGCCCACTCTAGTCTTTGCTCTTCAGTGACATGAAAAGGAAAATGAACTTTACGTCTAGAGGATGTGTATTTTTATCTAAAGCAAGAATAGAAGATACTGACTGTAATACTCCCTACTACTGTATTTGTGGGAAGAAACTGGATAAATTCCCTGATTAACTTTCCAACCATAGTTAAAGGTAAAAATAAAATGTGTTGATCCTTATTCGTTTCTTGTAATAATTCATGACTCCAACAAACAAATATTTTGATTACAGAACATAGTCTGCTGTGAAGAGAAACAAAGATGCAAGAACATTGGGACTGTCCTCTCCAATCTATCTTGACAGAACAGAGGTAATTTTGTATCCTGTTGGAGAGAGGACACATCTACTCCGGTGAATGGGCATGCTTTGCCCTACAGCCTTCAGAATTGTGTTCTTTCTGATTTCTTAAACACCCATAAAACTGAATAAAGAGTCCCCCCTAAAATAACAGCCTGAATTTCCATTAATGTTATAACAAATTGTTTTTGTTTGTTTGTTCATTTGCTTGTTTGTTTTTCTGAGACAGTGTTGCTATGTGTAGCCCTGACTGTCCTAGAAATCTCTTTGAAGACCAGGCTGGCCTCAAACTCTTAAATCTGCCTGTCTCTGCCTCCCAAGTGCTGGGATCGAAGGCATGTGCCACCACTGCCAGGCAAGACAAACTGTCTTGGTTGGGCCTGGAGGGCATCATCCTGAGTGAGGTAACCCAATCACAAAAGAACTCAAATGAAATGTACTCACTGATAAGTGGATATTAGCCCAGGAACTTAGTATAGCAAGATATAAGGTACAATATATAAAACATATGAAACTGAAGAAGAACGAAGACCAAAGTGTGGACACTTTGCTCATTCTTAGAATTGGAAACAATCACCCATGGAAGGAGTTACAGAGACAAAGTTTGGAGCTGAGACAAAAGGATGGTCCATCTAGAGAATGTCATATCCAGGGATCCATCACATAATTAGCCTCCAAGCGATGACACCATTGCATACACTAGCAAGCCTTTGTTGCAAGGACAGTGATATAGCTGTCCCTTGTGAGCCTAGGCCGGGGCCTAGCAAACACAGAAGTGGATGCTCACAGTCAACTATTGGATTTATCACAGGGCCCCCAATGGAGGAGCTAGAGAAAGTATCCAAGGAGCTAAAGAGATCTGCAATCCTATCGGGGGAACAACATTATGAACTAACCAGTACCCCAGAGCTCTTGACTCTAGCTGCATATGTATCAAAAGATGACCTAGTCGGCCATCACTGGAAAGAGAGGCCCATTGGTGAGGCAAACGTTATATGCCCCAGTACAGGGGAATGCCAGGGCCAAAAAATGGGAATGGGTGGGTAGGGGAGTGGGTGGGGGGACTTTTGGGATAGCATTGGAAATGTAATGGAAGAAAATACGTAATAAAAAAAAGAGAAAAAAAAGAAAGAATGTACAATTAAGAGAAGAAATGTCTTTGATTTCTCATGTTAGCTGATTACAATTTTGTTTTGATTTTTGTTTCATGTGTAACTTTTTCTCAATGCTATAAATGCTTCCTTTGTCCATAAAATATAATATCAAATTTGGTGAACAGTTGCAAGTGTAGGTCAAAGATAAGTGGATTATTTTTACCCAACTCGTATGTTGTCCTATCTTCCGAATTTAATTCATATAAAATTTTAGGTCTTATAAAAAACGTGGTAATACTTGAAATTTGCTAAATGTAGTAGTTTACACTGTGATTCTAGCAATTAATAGGCCAAGACACAATTGTTGAAAAAAGAATATAGCAAGAGCCTAGGTCATAGAACCAAAACAAACAAACAAAATTGAGGCACACATGTTCCTCATTTTATTCGAGGGACCATAATTTATATATACAAGTGTATCCAAATGATCAAACTCAGGACAGTTAGTATTGATGCAGTAACTTGTTTTAATCTGGGAGCCATGTACCTCTCCACTGACTGGATACTGCCATGCTGGGAGTTTCCTCCATGTTCAGGTTCAGGTGCACTCAGTGATGGTGTCATTTTAATGTCTTTTTGTCCTGAATTTTTTTTATGTTTTCTGGGGTGTTGGTTTTTGTTTGTTTGGGATGTGTTTGTTTGTTTTTTCTGAGACAGCTTTTCTTTGTGCTACCCTAGCTGCTCTGGAGCTCGTTCTGTAGGACTGAGAGGAACTCAGATTCCTTTGCTTCTGCCTCCTGAGTGATGAGGTAAAGGCCTGCTTGTTTCTTTTTTTAAACCTTAATATTTTGTAAATGAACTTTAGGAGTGAGACAATGAAGTACAAAAAAAATAAATAAAATAGACCCCCCTTGAACAGGGGCCATGCTAATCTTTTCTGTATCTTTCCAATTTTATATATGTGCTGTAGAAATTGATAAAGCAACTTTGTGAAATAATCCGGAAGTTCCTCTGGTAATTGGTAATATTTCTACCTGAAGACTCAGTTATACCACTACTGGGCATATACCCAAAACATACTCCAACATATAACAAGTACTCATGCTTCTCTATGTTTATAGCAGACTTTTTATAATAGACAGAAACTGGAAACAACCCAGATGTCCATCAACAGAGAAATGAATACAGAAAATACAAATGGTACTTTTACACAACGGAATACTATAAAGCTATCAATGAGTTCATGAAATGCACAGACAAATGGATGGAACTAGAAAATACCATCCTGAATGAGGTAACCCAGACACAGAAGAACACACATGGTCCCTACTCAGTGATAAGTGTATATTAGCCCTAAGGCTCAGAATACCCATGATACAATCCACAAACCATATGAAGCTGAAGAATATGGAAGACCAAAGTATACATATTTCAATTCTACATAGATGGGGGAACAAAATAATCACAGAAGAGAGAGGAAGGGAGGAAGGGAGGGAGGGAGGGAAGGAAGGGATGGATGGAAGGAGGGGCGACCTGGGAGGGACAGGAGGTGGCATAAAAAAGGGGGGGCAGTATCAGGTAATGAATGGGATATGAAAGAAGTATATATGGACAGGAAATCAAATAAAAATACATAGCATTTACTAAAATATGCTCCAATATATCACGAGGAAAAATTCCCATATATTTTTATGGAGGCTTTATTTGTATTAACAAAACATGTGAAACAAGTTAGATGTCCCTCACCTGAAGAATGGATAAAGAAAATGTCCTATATCTAAACAATAGAAAACAATATAGACATTCAAAAAAATAACATCAGGAAATTTGCAGCAAAATGAAGGGAACTATAAAATATAATCTGTGAGGCGATCCTGAGCAAAAATGACACAAACATATTACACACTTGTAAGTGGACATTAGCCATAAAGTACAGGATAACCATGCTATAGTCCACAGATTCAAAGAATCTAAGTACCAAGGAGGACTCAAGTCAAGAAGCTTATATCTCACTCAGATGGAGAAATAAAATTTGCATGATAGATGGATAAATGGAGTGAACTAGGTAAGAGAGTGGGTGAGGAGAGGAATGGGGATGGGGTTCGAGTGTGGTGGCTGTGAGGGTGCAGGAAAAGGCTTAGAAAGAGATAGAAAACCAATAGGAGGGCATCTCTGGGAATAGCCTGAGACCTTGGGTGGGGGAAGCTACTAGTGTTTATGGGGTTCATCCTTGTTGAAACTCCTGGCAGCTGGAGATGTGGAGACTGAAGTGAGACCTCCATTAGCTAAGTGGGACTTCCATTGGAGGGAAATGGACACAATACCTTGAGTCGAATTTTGTCCAGTACAAGATTCACTTGAATTAACATGGAGCAGAAATAGAAGGAATGGACAACAAATGTCTGCTCCAACTTGATACCCATTTCTTGGGAAAGACTCAAACTATAACAAGATTAGTGATACTCTCCTGTGCAAGCAGACTGAGACCTAGCACAACTGTCTCTTGAATGAATGGAAGAAGTTTTCATCCATTCATTCTTCTGATGGAAACAGATGTAGAGTCCCCACTGTCAAATATTGGGCAAGGCTCAGGGAATCTTGTGGAACAGTGGGGGTTAGGGATTAGAGAACCTGAGAGATAAAGGACACCACCAGATATCCTATAGAGACAACTGACCTGGACATATGGGTAAACACAGAAATTGGACCAACAGCCAAAGAATATGCAAGGCCTGAATCTATGATCTCTACACATTTTTAACGGATGTACAGCTTGGTTTTCATATGGGTACCCTAAGAATCAGAGAAGAGGCTTGTGGGACTGTTAGGCAGACTATTTTTGTTGAGTGGCGCTTGCTCCAGTGACCCAATAGAGAAATCTACAAGGGAAGGAAAGGAGAGCCACTTTCCCAGAATCAAGTGCCTGTCCATAATTCTATGACTATCAGTCATGCAATGCCCCAAGCTTCTGGCATTCTGGCTAGACTCCACCCCCACAGTCACCTGACTATAGCCAGATATACTTCTCCCCACAGTTACCTGGCAACAGCAAGATAGTTCAATGCACTATAAGAGAGGCTGCTTGTCACCTTCTAGCTCTCTTTAGCTCTCACCTTTCTTACTCTCTAGCCCATCTTCTCTCTTTCCCTTCCCTCTTCTCTCCACATGGCCATGGCCAGTTTCTCTCTTTCCACTTTCTCTCCTTTCTCCCGGCCTTCCTACAATAAAGCTGTAAAACCATAGACTCATCAAGGCCAGCCAAGCTTGAAGGATGGGATAGGCTTTCCCCTAATGAGCAGCATCTAACCTCCTGCTAGAAAGCCAACCTGTGATCCAGCTATGGACCTGTCAAAAGACTCTCACCCATGTGGGGACTATTTAGTGCCCCCTCTCCCCCTGCCCTCTCCTCCCTTCATCCCTGGGGATGAGTGCCACTCCAAAGCCCCTATTCTGTTCTCAGTTCCTCTGCTGTATCTAGGGTGGGATGTCAGAGGCTGAGAACCTGGTACCTAGGGCTGCCCCTTTTCCACCACTGACCTAGATGGGATCAGTGACTTAACACATCCAGACACCCACACAGGGCTATGTGTATAGTGTGCAGTTCTCTAACCACCCAGAGTACCTGAACTCTGGCAGGACATGGGTTCTCTCCTACTCCCCTCTTTCCCCCATAACCACGGCCCTAAAATGCTGTTGTTGCTCTGTTGCTTACATTGACTGCCTGGCCCGGGCATGAACCCCTTCCTCAATCTGGACTGCCTTGTTTACCTTTAGTGGTAGAGGATGTGTGTGCTGTAATTAGAGGTGCCAGGTCAGGTTCTTTTTTATGAATTATTATGTTTTTATATTAATTCTTATTTTTATTTGATACTCTATATATTTTTCAAACTTTAACCTCTTACCAGTTTCCCATTAGCAAACCCCTTTTCCTATCCCCCATTTCTCCTTCCTTGTGCACCCTATGAGGGTGCTCCCCTACCCATATGCCCACTTCTACCTTACCACTCACTATCGGAGCATTCCCCTATGGTAGGGAATCACAGGATAAAGGGTTTCTGCACCCATAGATGCCAGATAAGGCCATCCTCTGCTACATATGTAGGTGGAGCCAACGGTCCCTGCATGTGTAGTTTTTGGTTTGAGAACTCTGGGGGTTTTGGTTGGTGATATTATTGTTTTTCCTATGGAGATGCAAATCCCTTCAGTTCCTTCAGTCCTTACCCTAACTCCTCCATTTTGCTCCCCGTGATTTGTAGTCTGTGGGTTTGCTGCAAGAATCAGCATCTGTATTGTTCAGGCCCAGGCAGGATCTCTCAGGAGACAGCTATATCAGGATCCTGTCAGCAAGCCCTTCTTGGCATCAGCAATAGTATCTGGGTTTGATGACTGCCTATGGTATGGATCCACATCTCAAAGGAGCAGTTTCTGAATGGAATTTCCTTCAATCTCTGATCCAATCTCTGTCCCTGTATTTCCTTTAGACAGAACCAATTCTGGGATAAATTTTGAGGATTGATGGGTTGTGGGAAGGGGCATATGCCATTACAAGGTGGCGCTGGCTACTGGTGGCCACCTCATAAGTCTGCGTAAACAACCAATGTGTATATATAGAGTAAAGTTTTTCACCAAGTGACTGCCTGGCCCGGGCATGATAATGAGGCTCAGTGAAGTAATGAGAGAGAATAACCAATCAGATGAGAGACATGCAAATGAGGTATGATAATGAGGCTCAGTGAGATACAGTGAGAGAGTAACCAATCAGATGAGGAACATGCAAATGAGGTAGAATCTGGGTATGAGTCATGTCAAGCTTCTCCTAGGCCTATATAAGCAGCACCAGTTGTGGGTTCAGGGACTTCTTGCCTACTCAGTAAATGCTCTCCCAATAAATGTGTTGCAGAAGGACCCTGTTGTGGTGTTTGCTTTGCTGGCGAGTCAGGCACTCACAATGGGTGGCCTCATCCCTCAACTATAGGCCACATCTAACCACTGGATATGGTCACTAAAGGTTCCCTCTCCCCTTTGTTGGGTATTTCAGCTACTATTCTTTTTCAGTCCGGGAGCCTCTTGCTTTTCTGGGATCTGGGACTATCTGGTAGCTTCCCCCAGTTCCCAATCCCCCACTGCTACACACCTCTGTTCAATTTCCTGATCTGTTGTACATCACTCCAGTCTCATCCAATACCTGATCCTGTCAAACTTTTTCCACATTGCCCTCCTCCCTCACTCCCAAGCCCCTCCCTCCTATGAGTATTTTGTTCTTACTCATGAAAGGTTTCCCCTTCTCTGAGGAAATGGCAAAGGGTTAATAGGGGTAGGGACATGTGAGCCTAGGATTGGCAGGAGAAGAGAGAGTGGTGAATATATAAATAAATTATATAAAGAAGAAAGAAATGAAAAATAGCTAAACCTGAGCTATGTTTCAAATAAGAAAAATACTTCCTCTGTGGTTTTGGCTTTGAACCTTCACCTAAATTCTTATTCAATATTCCTTTAACATTCAGTAGTAACATATGAAATGAAATAATACATTTCTTCCTAAGTTTGTTTGGTTTAGTGTCCAGAGTGAGACAGAGACCTGGGATAAGGGAGACACCCAAGACTCAATGAGGGCATCTGTAAATGTGACTAACTATATTGGGTTATGGACCTTGAAGAGGTGTATGAATACTATTTGTTTTCAAACTAGTAACTCTAAGACAACATATATAAAGATTTATTAGTTCTGCACGTGCTACTCGGTTAATAATTGTATATTGTGCTTCTTAACAATTTACAGTGCTATTTGTATCCCTTTAATCTCCTTTTTTAGGTAAAAGGAGATTAAAGTAAAAGCTTCCAATATAGGTGCACAGGGGGAAATTTCCTGAACAGGACACCAAAGGTGTGTGCTCTAAGAATTGTCAAATAGGATCTCATAAAATTGCAAAGCTTCTGTAAGGCAAAGGACACTGTCAGTAGACTAAAAGGCAATTAACATATTGGGAAAAGATCTTTACCAATCCTAAATCCAATAGAGGGCTAATATCTAATATATACAAAGAACTCAAGAAGTTAGACTCCAGAAAACCAAATAACCCTATTAAAAATGGGGTGCAGAGCTAAACAAACAATTCTCACTGAGGAATACCAAATTACTGAGAAGCACCTTTAAAAAAAAGGTTAAACATCCTTAATCAGCAGGGAAATGCAAATCAAAACAACACTGAGATTCCACCAAAGAAAAGTAAGAATGGCTAAAATCAAAAACTCAGGTGACAGCAGATGCTGGCAAGAATATGGAGAGAGAGGAACACTCTTCCATTACTGGTGGGATTACAAGCTGGTACAACTACTCTGGAAATCAGTTTCACAGTCCTCAGAAAATTGAATATAGTACTACCTGTTCCAGAAATACCATGCCTGGGCATATACCCAGAAGATGCTCCAACATGTAATAAGGACACATGCTCCACTATATTCATAGAAGCTATCTTTATAATAGCCAGAAACCTGAAAGAACCAAAATGACCCCAAACAGAGAAATGGATACAGAAAATGTGGTACATTTATACAATGGAATACTACTCAACTATTACAAGAAATGATTTCATGAAATTCTTGTACAATTGGATGGATCTGGAGTATATCATCCTGAGTGAGGTAACTCAGTCACAAAAGAACACACATGATACGCGCTCACTGATAAGTGGATATTAGCCCAATAGCTAGGAATACCCAAAATACAGTTCCCAAATTACATGAAGATGAAGATGAAATTCAAGATGAAGGAACACCAAAGTAAGCACAAAATGAAAAGTGAAAGAATGATATGATAGTTGCATATGGCAATCACCCTGATATTTTGGAACTCAAAATTTAGAAGGAATAAGATCAATTGTTTAGGGCAGTTTCAACTAAATATTAATTCTGGGCCGTCATGAAGTATATGAAACAACATATTATAAAAAAGAAATAAAATGAAAAAGAAATAAACTTAAAAGAGTGCTAAAGGAGGATGAGCTGAGCTCACAGACTCCACAAAGAATTCAGTGGAGCTGGATTAGAGTCTGCTCTGAAGAGGCAAATGCCTTACAGATTGTTGCCTAACTTCTCCAAGAGTAATTTGTATCTAGGGATGTATCCTAGGTATTGAGGAGCCCAGATATCCACAGGAAACACTGTATGATCCCCTTTTATCATTCTTACTACATTCTTGAATCATCTTTCTCATTTTCTTACTCTCAGTGCTTGATTCTATCAAGGACTCTGTATGTAGGCAGATCATGCAGAGTGTTAAAACAGCTAAGAGTACAAATGCCCAGGGTGAATACAAACAGAGGAAATCTCAAAATAGAACTGTTTTGTGTTTTCTTAACACCTGTGAATTTATGATATTCTATAGTAGTTAAAGTTCTACCAGAAAAGACATCATCAAGAGGTGAGATGCTGGCCAGTATAAACCAGTCCTCCCGGAGAAGCAAGATATCAGCCCATCCTTTGCTGTGGTTTGGTTACTACTCCAGGTATCCCTCACCTCAGCCTGGGACAGGAAGAGAGGCTTGCAGCTGTGCAATGATAGCACTGAGGCCTGAGGGTCTGATTGGAAGGTTTGAATGTGGACTTGTGATTGTGTCTATCTCAACGTATAGGAATGGAAATAGTGTTTTCACAAATAAAGGCTTTTACAGCAAAGGAACATGTGTGTGTGTGTGTGTGTGTGTGTGTGTGCTTATGAAAGTTTATATTTTTTTTGTTTTTTTTTTTTTTTTTTACAATAAATTTAAAGACAAAACTGCAGAAAACAAATATTTCTTCTAGTTTTTCATTTCAAAGATTTATTACCTGGTCATGTGAGATGTGAGTTTGGTATGTCATGGTTTATGCTGCACTTTGGTTCAAGAAACAAAACTGAACTGTCAATCAAGTCTATACCATTGGTAATCACTATTCAATGCTGATTGTGCCTCCTAACAGTTTACATTCTTCTATAAATTTAGAGCTCAAGTGTACAAAGCTTAGAGAAAGCTGTGGCTCTTTGGCTTTACAGTTATAGGCATGCTCCTATCTGTACAAACAAAGAAAAAAAAAACACCCACTGTGTGTTCAGTCTCTCAATAACATTCCTCCTTCATCAAGCACACTGGTAAGCTATCATCTCTCATTAATGCTATGGCCAGAATAATGAACAAACAGCTCTAAAGTTCTTCTTCTTTTATTTTTTATTATTATTTTTTTAATTTTATTTTAAGGCATTTTTATTAAATATTTTCTTCACTTACAATTCAAATGCTATCCCCAAAGTCCCCGATACCCTCCCCCCTGCCCTCCTCTCAAACCTGCTCACTCCCACTTCTTGGCCCTGGCTTTCCCCTGTACTTTGGTCTATGATCTTTGCAATACCACGGACCTATCTTAAAGCTGTTTCTTTTTTCTTTTTCTTTTTCTTTTTCTTTTTTTTTTCTTTTTTTTAAGAATATTTTCTTTATTTACATTTCAAAGGCTATCACAACCTCACCCTGCCCTGCTCCTCTATCAACCCACATAAACTTCTTGGGCCTTTATATATGGCAAATAAAGTTTGCAAGACCATGGGGCCTCTCTTCCCAATGATGGCCGGGTGTGGGAAGCCACATGTCCCGTTGCAGGGTGGGGCAGGCTACTGGTGGCCTGCATACATAGGCAGTAAAGTTTTTTTTTTTTTTTTTTTTTTGTCAAAATAAGATTTTGAGAATTAACCAAAATTAACCAATCAGATGAGAAACAAGTTAACCAAACAGATGAGAGACAAGTTAACCAATCAAATGTAGGCATGCAAATGAGGTGGTAATCATAACCCAAGCACATCCAATCCAGGTGTGAGACAAGCCTCTCCTAGGCCTATATAAGCAGCACCAGTTCTGGACTTGGGGTCACTTCACCTATGCAATTAAGCTCTCCCAATAAACGCGTGCGGAAAGATCCAATTGCAGCATCATTCTTGCTGGCCAGTTGCATGCTCGCAAGAGCAGGCTAGGCCATCTTCTCCTACATATGCAGCAAGAGACACGAGCTCTAGGGGTACTGGTTAGTTCAGATTTTTGTTCCACCTATAGGGTTGCAGACCTGTTCAGGTCCTTATGTACTTTCACTAGCTCCTCCATCGGGGGAACCATGTTCCATCCTATAGATGACTGTGAGTATCCACTTCTGTATTTGCCAGGCACTGGCATAGCCTCACGTGAGACAGCTATATCAGGGTCATATCAGCAAAATCTTGCTGGCATATGCAATAGTCTCTGGGTTTGGTGGCTGATTATGGGATTGATCCCCGGGTGGGGTAGTCTCTTAATAGTCCATCCTTTCACCTTAGCTCCAAACTTTGTCTCTATAACTCCTTTCACGGGCATTCTGTTCCCTATTCTAAGGAGGAATGAAGTATCCACATGTTGGTCTTCCCTCTTATTGATTTTCTTGTGTTTGCAAATTGTATCTTGGGTTTTGTAAATTTCAAGGCTAATATCCACTTATCAGTGTGAGCATATTAAGTGACTTCTTTTGTGATTGGGTTACCTCACAAAGGATGATATCCTCCAGATATCTCCATTTCCCAAGAATTTCATAAATCATTGTTTTTAATAGCTGAGTAGTACTCCATTGTGTAAATGTACTACGTTTGTAGATCAATAGAATAGAATTGAAGACCCAGAAATGACTCCTCACACCTATGATCACGTGATCTTTGAAAAGGGAGCTAAAACCGTCCAGTGAAAAAAGACACCATTTTCAACAAATGGTGCTGGCACAACTGGCTGTTATCATGTAGAAGATCCATTTTTATCTCCTTTTAAAAAGCTCAAGTCTAAGTAGATCAAAGAACTCCTCATAAACCAGAGACACTGAAATTTATAGAGGTTAAAGTGGGGAAAACCCTCCAAGATATGGGCACTGGGGAAAATTTCCTAAACACAATAGCAATGTCTTGTGCTGTAAGATCAAGAATAAACAAATGGGACCTTATGAAATTGCAAAGCTTCTGTAAGGCAAAGGACACTGTCAATAAGACAAAAAGTCCACCATCAGATGGGGAAAGGTTTTTAACCAATCCTAAATCTGGTAGGGGACTAATATCCAATATAAAGAGCTCAAGAAGCTGTACTACATAAGTCCAAATAACCCCATTAAAAATGGGGTACAGAGTTAACAAAGAATTCTCAAGTGAGGAATATCAAAGGGCTGATAAGCCCCTGAAAAAATTTTCTACATCCTTAATCATCAGGGAAATGCAAATCAAAACAACATTGACATTCTACCTCACACCAGTCAGAATGGCTAGGATTAAAAATTCAGGTGACAGCAGATGCTCATGAGGATGTGGAGAAAGAGGAACACTCCTCCATTGCTGATGGGATTACAAGCTTTTACAACCACACTGGAAATCAGTCTGGTGGTTTGAGAAAATTGGACATAATACTACCACTGGATCCACCAATACCTCTTCAGGGCATATACCCAGAAGATTGTACAACTGGTAATAAGGACACATGCTCCAGTATTTTCATAGCAGCCTTATTTATAATAGCCAGAAGCTGGAAAGAACCCAGATGTCCTTCATCTACATTTCAAATGCTATCCCCAAAGCCCCCTATGCCCTCCCCCCACCCTGCTACCCAGCCCACCCACTCCTGCTCCCTTCCTGGCCCTGGCATATTCTGTACGGGGGCATATGATCTTCGCAATACCAAGGGCCTCTCCTCCCATTGATGGCCAACTAGGCCATCCTCTGCTACATATGCAACTTGAGACACACTTGCTCACAGACTTTGCATGATGTTAGAGGAGGCAAACAATATGCAGAAATCACAAAGAAGTGTTCCGTTTGCATGTGGCTAGCCTCTGTGGTAAAGATGACACCCTCTTAGCAGAGATAAGGATGCAAGAATATCTCAGCACAATTAATATTTCCGTGTGCAAGGTGACATAAACCTCTCAGAGGAGGGAGGAATGTGGGTTTTCTAGAGCAGCAATAGCTCAAAGCTGTAGATGTGTCAGTTTCTCACTTTTGCTCAAGTACCCTCTCTATCCTGACCTTCCAAACACATGCATTCTTAGAAAATCTAGCCTATTTCTGTCTTAGAAAAAAGATTCTGGAAGCTAAAATGCTCAAATAAAGTCAACAGAAAAAAGAACTTTCTCTTGAAATCTACCAGGTTCTTTCAGTATTCCAGATTACAGTTACTCTAAACCTTAGAAGGAGGTGACCCAATCTTGATGACCACATGAAAACATAAGCTTAAAGTATCAGTCTTTTGATCATATCAATAAGGTAGGCAAAGACTGGAGTGTTGCCCCCCCAAGTAATGTTTGATATTGAATGCAACTTACTATTCATTTGCCAGGTTATGATTAAAAACATTATTTGATGCTTCAAATGGTGATTCATACATTTAATCCTAGCAACTGGGAGAAAGAATCATTCAATCTCTGTGATTATGAGGCCAACCTGTTCTATATGGTAAACTCCACCACATATAGGGCTAAATAGTGAGGCCCTCTCTCACACACAAGAAAACAAAATGCCATTTGTATATCTTATTAAACCTTCACAGCAACCCTATAAAGAAACAGGACTTCTGATGTACTGTGGTGAAAGAATATGTGAATGATGGGACTTACATGAAGTCACAAGTGCCTGGTTTGGTGTTTCCACGAATGACACCTCAGCTGGCAGACTCATGCTTCATGGGAAGCAAAAACTCAGGCACTTTTAAGTGGCAATTTTATCTATATTTCATGCATGAATTAATGATGTATTTGGAATATAGGTCCATAGTGCCCGTAAGTCAGTCAGCTGACTTCTTCAGAGTATTTTCTGCGGAAAGCTGATATGGCACAAGCATCTGCCTGCACAGGGGCACTGTGACCACTTTGTTCAACACTGCTGCTTCTCCACCCCACTACCCATGTACTCTGTGTGTATGTGTATGTGTGTATATGTATGTGCGTGTGCATGTGCGTGTGTGTGTGTGTGTGTGTGTGTGTGTGTAGTTTATAAATAGAATGATTCCCCCAGTGTGTGTGTGTGTGTGTGTGTGTGTGTGTGTGTAGTTTATAAATAGAATGATTCCCCCAGTGTGTGTGTGTGTGTGTGTGTGTGTGTGTGTGTGTAGTTTATAAATAGAATGATTCCCCCAGGGTGAGGGGTTACAGACAAAAGTGACTAGCTGGAGGTGTTATGGAATCATCCACACTCCATCCACAGAACATTCATGACACTGTTGAGATGATGTAAAGTCTGTCATCTGTTTCAATGAAGGTCAGGTGCATGATAATGGCAGACTTGAGTGGTAACTCATACATATTTGGGTTAAAGTATCAAAAACTGGAATTTGAATTGTCTTAGTGGGTAAAAGCACTACAGCATAGTCTGATGACAGCCAAAAAATTGTTTCATTGAATTCTCTGTAGAAGAAAAAAGCTAACCCCCAAAGTTTTCCTCTGTATACCACATGGCTTGTATGCACTCAAACATTATTAAACATACACACATGAAACAATAATAATCAATATAAAAGTTCTTTTCGTACATCTATAAAAATAAACAATTTAAGGAGATAGACCTTGGTCATATAAGAAGCAGGCAACACTGTCTATTGATAAGCACATGAATAGTTTATAAACTGGGAGAAAAGAAAATGGAGGTGGAGTGAAAGAAAGAACTAAAGAAGCCACTGAGTATTTATAATTCAAGGCTGGCTGGAATTTAGTTTAGTAATGGAAGAGAAAAGCAGGTGGTCCCCTCCTACCTACTCTATTAGGCATCAGGCTTGACAGTGTATCTTCAGTTCCTCTTCCAGTCTTGAGCCATCCACAATTTCCCAGTGTGTGGTTAATCACTGTATCTTGAGTTAAAGAACAATTTAAATTGTTTTCATGAAAAATAAGCCAGCCAGTTGGAAAACCTACAATCAAATGAAAATAAAATTTTTTGAAAGTTGTGAACATATTTTAAAATTGGTAAGCTCATAGCAATATACTATTGAAATCAAATAGTCTTTTACTTCCTCTCTTTATTCTGCTATTATTATCATTGTTTTTGTTACTATCATCATCATTTGTATTATTATTGTTGCTATTATGATTACTGTGCTGTATGAGGTCAAGACTCTGTACATGCCCTACCCTGAACCGTACCCTCAATCCCAGTGAAGTGTCTAATGTATCCAGCATGTGAATCATCACTAGAATGTGCAACCTCAGTAGCAATGTTTCACAGCAAGGGTGTTCAAATAATGTCTACTGATGCAAAATCCAGCTTTCACCTTAAAAGGAATAAATGATAGTGTGTTCTGGAAAAATTTTGAGAGATCGTGGTTCCATGTTCAAATGTAGAAGCAATTTCATAAAGTTTTGAGGTTTTGAAGGATGTAGAAAATCATAAATAAGGACAATTTTATTATACATTTGTTTGTACAACAGAGACATGATTGCAGAAAGATAGAAGATTTGCCACAGGTCATCAGAAGACATTCTAAGCCTTCAGGTAAATGGATTTTAGTAGTCAGATATGTTCATAGATTTCATGAAGTTTTTATCTACTAATCAAAGGATGTTAGTTCTGAAGCAGATTACTTAAAGGGCTAGAGTTAGCCTCTGGTAAGAAATAGTCCCATGACCCATGGCATGACATCAACCTCACCTTTCTGTACTTTAAATCAGCTGACTGAAACACCTTTTTAGCAGGAATTCTCATCACAAACCCAATGAAAAAATTCACAGAAGAAAAATCTCCTCATCTCATCTCTAAATATCAGTTGTGAATATTTTCATACTAACTGATAGATTGTAAATGAACTAGATATCATGTGATAATCTATATCAGGGATCTTAAAATATGTATCTCCTTGAATCCCATGATTTCATGCATAAAATATCTTTCTTCGTATTTTCTAAACAAAGGAACGAGTGAGGCAAGAGGACTGTTAGTGTGAGAGCAGCTTGTGATCCATAGCAAGTTATAACTATCTCAAAACAACAACCACCACCACCACTGAAAGAAAAAAAAATCAGAAGAAAACCAAACCGAGGCATGAGTCTATAGCCCAGGGAAAAAGTATTTGCTGAGCATGCTCATTGTCTTAGATTTGATACCCCAAACCACTTTATATGGAATGACATCACTGTTCACAGTCTATATTACCTATGATTAAAAATCTAGAAGCATGTACAGGCAGACTTTACCAGTGGAAATGTGCTTTAAAGGCATTTCTAATAAACACTAGGATGCATTATCATGATTCAAAATCAAAAAATAAATATAAAATAGCAACATAATAGAAGATTTCCAAAAGTCGATTAAAAAATTGTGAGCAGACAAGTTTAAGTCCATCTTTTTCCCAATGGTTTTGCTAAAGACACAGGTTTTGCTCTCTGTGCAGGAATGCTAATCTTTTCTGCCTTCAAATATCATGTATAGACATTTCTTTTGCAGCATCTGGCAAAATATTTTGCTTCTTTCCCTTGCCTTCAGACTCAGCTTTCAAAAGCAATTTCCTCTTTTTGATTTGGTCAAGAGGAGGGGCAGAAAACCATGTGATTGAGTGTTGCTCAGAGGAAATTTAGTTCTGCCTTTCTTCTTGGAGCCTCTAAGGGGATACAGACCAGGAAAGGCCCACATTACCCCAACTGGGGCATCTATTCCTTCTACCCACCTCACTTCAGGTAGAGTCACAGGTAACAATAGCTGCTTTTATTGTTTTTCTATCAAATGTTCAAATAAACTCTAGAGAATTTCATATGGTGTGACTTGAGAGCAGGATTGATGGGAGCCCTTTTGGCTGTGTTATATCAGGTTAAATCTGGCAGTGTGTGAAAACTGTTATTCTGCACTGGTGATTTTCTTTCAGAGTATGCGGGAACTTGTGCGCTAAGAAATCAAGGTAGAGGAATCTATGGAGTTCATGTCTCTTTAACTGGATTACATGTTTATATATTACCTATTTAAAAGATGTTATAATAGTATCCTGGTAAAGTGTGTCAGTGTGTAAATGAACTGCCTACTGAATAGCTGAGTTTGATCCCTGTAAATCAAAGAGAAGTAGAGTGGGAGAACTCACTTTGAAAATGTGTCTTCTGGACACATGCACATTGGCCTGTGCACACCCAACCTAAGAGCAATATTAATAAATAACCATGTGGAAAATAATTCTCAAATTGAAGGATGTCTTTTGTCAAGAAATAAGTCAAATGGTGAATCACTGCAGAAAACTTCATAAATTAAAAAGTAGAAAAGAATGCTATTACAAGAACAGCTTGTCTTTACTATCTGCTGGCTCTTAGCTCATTTATTATTGTAAGGGTAATGCCAATTACAATTGTTTACTCTTTGCTAATACATTGATATCTATTATCAGATTGTATCTTTTATGGGCATTAGATCATGTATGCTGCATAGTGAATTTTTTTTCATATAACTTCCTCTTGCAACATTATGTATGAGTTTGTTTTATGTGACATGACTGTGTAGATTTAAGATTGAAAAGTTGTATTGTATCCTCTATGCCTTTTTCTGTTGCTCATGGGACCCCACTGGCAAAGTTCCCTTTCTACTTTCCTGGTTGCTTCAGTTACTAAAGATAACAAATCATTTCTGAAGACTTTGAGCCAGAAGCCTCAGATTGCCTTGCTTGGCCTGAATTATCCCACTCAGTAGGATCTTTTTGAATCCACTTACCTAGTCCAAGCATGGAGATGAATGTGTAGACTGTGGCCTGGTGGAGACGTTGGACATCTCAGCTGGCTGGGGCTTCAAACCAAGAGATATTTATGTGTCTTGAGTTACCTGCAGTAATGTCTGGAAAACTATGAGAGTCGTATATTTAAAAAGGCTGAAATATCATTTATTATTCATTTGTTTATCAAATGTGTCAATAATTTTAAAGCAACATTTTTTATTTATTCCTAAATCATTGACTCCGTTATTTGAAGAGATTGTTTAATTTTTTTCAATGATTTTCAGTGGTAGCACTTTTACCTAACATTTTTATGTGCTGAATATTTTGATCAAACAGGCTGTATCCATAAGTATATTGCCATAGAAGTAAATTTTAATTCTTCCGTATTTCCTAGAAATTGCTGTTACTATTAGAAATATAATCGGTCATCAGTGGAAAGAGAGGTCCATTGGTCATGCAAACTTTATATGCCTCAGCACAGGGGAACACTAGGGCCAAGAAGTGGGAGTGGGTGCGTAGGGGAGTGGGGGATGGGAGGGTATGGGGGACTTTTGGAATAACACTGAAAATGTAAATGAAGAAAATACCTAATTAAAAAAAAAGGAAAACAAAGAAACGAAATATAAACAATTTTAACTCAAATCGGCAAATGTTTCTCATATGTAATGGAAAGCAAGGTCAGTCCATGTTGCAGTGTTTGGATGATTAAGGAGTAAATCAAACCCCACCCTTTCCCAACCTTCTGTATCATCAGATCTAGGTGCATTCCAATAGGTTGGCACTTTAATGTTTTCTTTAGAAATCACTCAAGGACATATTTTAAAAGAGAACATACTCTACATCCTCCCAAGATGAGTGAGCAGGAGGTCACTTTCTCAGCTGTGAGATTCCATAAGTCTTCAGGGTTGCAGAACCGGGTGAGGCTTGAGGAGACAGGGAAGCCTCGAAAAGCTGGCCTCAGAGGTAAGTGCCTTAAGTGTCTAAAAACACTTTTTAAAAAATTGTACTTTAAATTTTTAGCAATTTAAAAATATTCCACTACCCTTTTTTTTTTTTTTTTTTTGAAATGTATAGTGTTCCATTTCATCTGGGATTAGTTATGCATAAGGGTGAGAGAGAAGAAAAGAGTGTTAGTTGGAGGGTAATTAGCTACAAAATTGGTCAAAATTAAGTTGAAAAAATAAAGCAATCAAGTTTTAAAATTAAAAAAAAAAACAGAAAGAAATATAACCTTTCTGGTTTTTAGATGATTATTGGTAAGGGAATAAATCATATATACTGAGTAGCATAATGGGAATCTGAAAAAAAATGAAATTACTTGAGAATCAAGGATAGATTAAACCATTAGGACACTAGTAGTAGTAGTAGTAGTAGTAGTAGTAGTAGTAGTAGTAGTAGTATTTAGTCTAGTCAAGAAGAATTCTGAAATCTTTAAAGCTAACATAAAAACTAGTGTTTAAAAAACCATGAAATGTTTTAGAGAAATGAACTCCTAAGGACATGAAGCATTTATGCATTAGAAACAACACTTTAATCTGGCAGTGGTGGTCCATGCCTTTAATCCTAACAGTTGGGAGACAGAGGGAGGTTGATTTCTAAGATTGAGGCCAGCCTGGTCTACAGAGTGAGTTCCTGGATACCCAGGGCTACACAGTGAAACCCTATCTTGAAACCTTCCCCTAACCCCACCAGAAAAAAAAAAATATAAAAGAAAAGAAAAGAAGAGAAGAGAAGAGAAGAGAAGAGAAGAGAAAAGAAAAGAAAAGAAAAGAAAAGAAAAGAAAAGAAAAGAAAAGAAAAGAAAAGAAAAGAAAAGAAAAGAAAAGAAACAATACTCTCATGCAAGAAGAAAGTGGTTTTTTGGTTTGGTTTGGTTTTGGTTGTTGTTTTTTTTTTTTTTTTTTTTTTTTTTTTTTTTTTTTTTTTGAGACAGGGTTTCTCTGTATCGCCTGGCTGTCCTGTCCTGGAATTCACTCTTGTAGAACAGGCTAGCCTTAGGACTCAGAAATCCCCCTGTCTCTGCCTCCCAATTGCTGGGATTAAAGGCATGAGCCACCACGCCAGCCTAAGAAGAAAGTGTTTTAATTGTTATTAACATCCAAACTTTCAACCTAACAGACAAACTAGGTTCTGAAAAGGCACCAAATATTCTAGAGAAACAAAATCCTAAGGAAATGAAGCATATGCATTAGAAACAATGCTTTTATTCTTGAGGAAAGTATTTTAATAGTCATAAATATCAAAATATTTAATGTAACTAAGCAAAAACAGTTGTCAGAACAGAAGAGGAAGTTTCTTCCTGAGAATAAAGTTGCAGATGAAGAGAGAGGGGATAAGAGGATTAGTCTGTGTTGGAATGAGCAAACCCCAGTTTGAGTTCCCAAAAATATCAAGAATCATTTTGCTTATTACTGAAACTGAGGTAATGTCAAATTTTATCCATTTTAGTTGCTCTATACACATTGCCATAGCTGTGCTCCAAGATGAAATCTTTTTTCTTTTTTGATATAATGATAAACAAAGGCATGAGTTTCAGATTCTAAATGCCTTAGATACACCAAAATATTTAGTATTTAGTAGTTAGTAGTTGGACTACATGCCCTTGCTTGATATCTTATACTTGGATAGTATCCATACCTTGAGTGCCTTCTGTAGAATGCACTTTTGTTCCTATAGAATTGGGTGAGGGCACATGCCTGTCATCTAGCTCCTTCTAAGCTGGGTCAGGAGGATTCATTGTACAAGGCCAAGGCCTTGTTCAAAATTTTCTGAGACTTCATATTTGTAGGATTTCTAGAGTCTGTATATTTTAGGTCGAAATCTGCAATTTTGAGTGTATTTTTTAGTCAGTTCATATGATAGACTTGTGCAAAATTTTCCCTTGTTTCCATGCTACACAAATTGTAATTTTGAGATGTGGTCTATTAATAGAGGTGTTCTTGCTTTGTTTTGATGATTTAAGTGTGTTCAGTTCCCTGGCAGCTCATTGTGATAGCTCTCGGGATCCTCATTTCCCTTCGACTGGTAATTGTCTCAGTGCTTGTGACAAACAGTGAGTAATTGAGATACACCTTCTTTGACATTCTGCCTAAAGAATAGCTTTAGAGGTGAACTAGGAAGAATAATGTTGTACATTATTCTGCCTACAATCAGGGGATGAGTCAGAATCTCTGGAGTTATTTTATTTTTTTCCTGACAAAATGCAGTGTTCTGTTCTCCATTTTACTTAGTCTGTTAGCTCTGGGGATGTTGCCAGTTCCACTGTTCATTCTCATTTTTGGTCATGGCCCTTCTGAGGACTCGGTGATAGTCTACTTTGTGAGCTCAGGTGATTGTGGATCCAATGTAAACATTTTTTGAGAAAGAGCTGTGCAAAGAATTGATGGCCTTCTTTTTATAATTCTTCAATATATATTGAGGTCATGCTTAAGTAAGAAGACATCATCTGTACAGAGAAATTAAAGGTTAAACTTAATTGAATTTCTCTACACTAACAGAGGAAATCACTTTCAGGTTCTGCTAAAACATAAATTTGTATGTGGATATATTGCATTACATATGCTCCAATAAGAATTGTGCCATTTCTTAATGTGTTTTATTAGTCACATTTTCATAGTGTGTTATGTATTCACTGAATATTTTACTTAGGTAATTATTTGTAAATTTGTGCTGCAAATATGCAGTGAAAAATAGATACTTCCACCATAATTTTATACAGCTATATGATTTGTTTTTACAGTAAACTTAACTTAGTATCTGTTTTTATAGTGACTTAATTGAAGTGCTAATTAATAAATGTTAATGTACCAGTGAAAGTAATGGTATCTCTTGGGTGTCAAAATGAAGCTTTTATTCTAAACTTAAATTTCAGTATATACTTCTTATAAGCATTTTTGATATTATAACTGTGACTAACTTAGTTTTTCAGAATAGTCAACAAAAACATGAACTGCAGGAAACTCTAAACTGCCACGATAAGTGCAGCACCACCACGCAAAGTGACATCAACTTGAAGGATGAACTGCTGAGAAATAAGTCTATAGAGTGTAGGCCAGGCACTGATCTTCTGGAATCCCTCAACAAGGAACAGAACAGATGGTACCGTGAAACCAAGACTTTTACAGATTCCTCACAGCACACAGGTATGTTGCATAGGAAGACCATAAATACAGAATTTTATCATTAACTTTTATTTGTTCTCTGGAAGCTTTGAAGTCTAACCAGCAGCTTAAGACACTGGTGATCTTTGGGTTCATTTGGGGGTTCCTCATTTCATGTAGAGATCTGGGAACTCAGAAGTCCATCTTTGGATTAGGAGAACCTTATAGTTTCTAAAAGTCAGGTTCTGTTTTGCACTCCTACTCTCCTATGGTGAGAAAATTAAAAAATCAGTACCTCTGAAATTTTTTAATTGTTTTGGTCCATGGGAACATCTCCAACTTTGTTGCTGACAGAATATGGAAGTTTTTAGTGTGTATTTATGAACTATTACACTAAAGTAGATTAGAGCATTTATTGGATGAACTTTTAAGAACAATTTGTGGGTGTGTGGGTGTGTGTATGTGTGTGTGTGCATATGAGAGAGAGAGAGAGAGAGAGAGAGAGAGAGAGAGAGAGAGAGAGAGAGAAAGAGAGAGAGAGAGAGTATGTTTTCCATCTGACATGCCTTGAGAGAGTTGGACTGATCGTAAATAAGGGACCATCCCTGGTGAAGACAAGTAAGGTTCCCCATTGTTTGTGCACATTGCAACTCTGTCAATGACAGTGTACTTGAGGCTGGTATGATAAGATTAATTGTCACAGGAACTTTTCTTAAACTTCAGTGTGACTTGTCATTTTATTTTAACTGACACAGTTTAGCAATCATCATTAGTTATTTTTAGAAGATTTGGAGATAACAAAGAGCTCTTTTATATAATATCAGCACTCTGTGATAGTAGGATAAGATGATTCTCATTGTGTCAGGATTCATATATTTAAAAATGCTACATTATAAAATTTGTTACAGGAAAAAAAAAACTCCAAAGGAACCTTTGAAGTATTCTAGACCCATGAAAAAGTTTTTGTCACATTAATTAAAAACCACTTAATTATTTGTAAAGAAAAATAATGAAATAATTTCTATAATTATGAGGTTGAAGAAGGAGGATTCTAACATTCAGAAATATTAGGACATCCCGGAAAATTCCAGGCCAGCCTGAGAGAAAAATGAAGGTTGGAAATAGAGTTACTTAATAGAATGTGGACATTCCCAGTCCCTCTCTAAACAAAATATTCATATTGAGGTGATCTTGCAACCCAAATTTCATGCATTTCAATGTATTCAACTTTAACATTTGAACATATGGGCACAACACTGAAGACATCAACATAATCAGGAGAAGAGCCAATCAACACCAAAACCTCTTTCATATGTCTCTTATTTCTCTTTATATTTTCTTCATATCATTTACACTTTAATTTCTATAGGTGTTAACAAAAGACCCATCTCCAAGGCAGAGGGGAAGGGTGAGTACAGGATTATCTTAACTATATAGTAAGGTTAAAGTCAGCCTGGGTCACATAATTCCCTGTATTCTCTTTTCTTTTTTTATTTGATAATTTATTCATTTATATTTCAAATGCTATCCCCAAAGCCCCCTATGCTCTCCCCCACCCTACTCCCCAACCCACCCACTCCTGCTTCCTGACCCTGGCATTCCCCTGTACTGGCACATCTGATCTTCGCAAGACCATTGGTAATATTATAGAGATATAGAAATATTTCTGGTGTCAATAATGAATGAATCAGTAGAGAAAATGTAGGCCATACACACAAAAGAAAACTCTTTGTCCTTTATAGGGAAATGAATCAGCCTAGCATGGTGATGCAGGGGTCTACGGGCATCAGAAAATTTCAATTTCTGTGCCATGTGAAATTTTACTGTTTTCCAAAGGCTTAATAAATATATTGTTCTGATAACAGAACACCAGAAAACAATACATTTAACCATTTACCTTCTCTGTTGCAGGCAGAGGTTTTGAAAAATATTGGTTCTGTTATGGTACAAAATGTTATTATTTCGTCATGGACAGAAAAACTTGGAGTGGATGTAAACAGACCTGCCAGATTTCCAGCTTATCCCTTCTGAAGATAGACGATGAGGATGAACTGGTACTGCAGACTCTTACTTGGCCTTTTATTCTCTTAGGCCCAGTCTCTAACCCTGAATAATGAGATACTGAATTC
>NW_006763130.1:0-175369 GCF_000001635.26 Mus musculus | reverse complement strand
GAATTCTCTGTAGAAGAAAAAGGCTAACCCCCAAAGTTTTCCTCTGTATACCACATGGCTTGTATGCACTCAAACATTATTAAACATACACACATGAAACAATAATAATCAATATAAAAGTTCTTTTCGTACATCTATAAAAATAAACAATTTAAGGAGACAGACCTTGGTCATATAAGAAGCAGGCAACACTGTCTATTGATAAGCACATGAATAGTTTATAAACTGGGAGAAAAGATAATGGAGGTGGAGTGAAAGAAAGACCTAAGAAGCCACTGAGTATTTATAATTCAAGGCTGGCTGGAATTTAGTTTAGTAATGGAAGAGAAAAGCAGGTGGTCCCCTCCTACCTACTCTATTAGGCATCAGGCTTGACAGTGTATCTTCAGTTCCTCTTCTAGTCTTGAGCCATCCACATTTTCCCAGTGTGTGGTTAATCACTGTCTCTTGAGTTAAAGAACAATTTAAATTGTTTTCATGAAAAACAAGCCAGCCAGTTGGAAAACCTACAATCAAATGAAAATAAAATTTTTTGAAAGTTGTGAACACATTTTAAAATTGGTAAGCTCATAGCAATATACTATTGAAATCAAATAGTCTTTTACTTCCTCTCTTTATTCTGTTATTATTATCATTGTTTTTGTTACTATCATCATCATTTGTATTATTATTTTTGCTATTATGATTACTGTGCTGTATGAGGTCAAGACTCTGTACATGCCCTACCCTGAACTGTACCCTCAATCCCAGTGAAGTGTCTAATGTATCCAGCATGTGAATCATCACTAGAATGTGCAACCTCAGTAGCAATGTTTCACAGCAAGGGTGTTCAAATAAGGTCTACTGATGCAAAATCCAGCTTTCACCTTAAAAGGAATAAATGATAGTGTGTTCTGGAAAACTTTTGACAGATCATGGTTCCATGTCAAATGTAGAAGCAATTTCATAAAGTTTTGAGGTTTTGAAGGATGTAGAAAATCATAAATAAGGACAATTTTATTATACATTTGTTTGTACAACAGAGACGTGATTGCAGAAAGATAGAAGATTTGCCACAGGTCATCAGAAGACATTCTAAGCCTTCAGGTAAATGGATTTTAGTAGTCAGATATGTTCATAGATTTCATGAAGTTTTTATCTACTAATCAAATATGTTAGTTCTGAAGCAGGTTACTTAAAGGGCTAGAGTTAGCCTCTGGTAAGAAATAGTCCAATGACCCATGGCATGACATCAACCTCACCTTTCTGTACTTTAAATCAGCTGACTGAAACACCTTTTTAGCAGGAATTCTCATCACAAACCCAATGAAAAAATTCACAGAAGAAAAATCACCTCAACTCATCTCTAAATATCAGTTGTGAATATTTTCATACTAACTGATAGATTGTAAATGAGCTAGATATCATGTGATAATCTATATCAGGGATCTTAAAATATGTATCTCCTTGAATCCCATGATTTCATGCATAAAATATCTTTCTCAGTATTTTCTAAACAAAGGAACGAGTGAGGCCAGAGGACTGTTAGTGTGAGAGCAGCTTGTGATCCATAGCAAGTTATAACTATCTCAAAACAACAACCACCACCACCACCAAAAGAAAAAAAACAAAAAACATCAGAAGAAAACCAAACCGGGGCATGAGTCTATAGCCCACGGAAAAAGTATTTGCTGAGCATGCTCATTGTCTTAGATTTGATACCCCAAACCACTTTATATGGAATGACATCACTGTTCACAGTCTATATTACCTATGATTAAAAATCTAGAAGCATGTACAGGCAGACTTTACCAGTGGAAATGTGCTTTAAAGGCAGTTCTAATAAACACTAGGATGCATTATCATAATTCAAAATCAAAAAATAAATATAAAAAATAGCAACATAATAGAAGATTTCCAAAAGTTGATTAAAAATTTGTGAGCAGACAAGTTTAAGTCCATCTTTTTCCCAATGGTTTTGCCAAAGACACAGGTTTTGCTCTCTGTGCAGGAAAGCTAATCTTTTCTGCCTTCAAATATCATGTATAGACATTTCTTTTGCAGCATCTGGCAAAATATTTTCCTTCTTTCTCTTGCCTTCAGACCCAGCTTTCAAAAGCAATTTCCTGTTTTTGATTTGGTCAAGAGGAGGGGCAGAAAACCATGAGATTGAGTGTTGCTCAGAGAAAATTTAGTTCTGCCTTTCTTCTTGGAGCCTCTAAGGGGATACAGACCAGGAAAGGCCCACATTACCCCAACTGGGGCATCTATTCATTCTACCCACCTCACTTCAGGTAGAGTCACAGGTAACAATAGCTGTTTTTATTGTTTTTCTATCAAATGTTCAAATAAACTCAAGAGAATTTCTTATGGTGTGACTTGAGAGCAGGATTGATGGGAGCCCTTTGGGCTGTGTTATATCAGGTTAAATCTGGCAGCATGTGAAAACTGTTATTCTGCACTGGTGATTTTCTTTCAGAGTATGCGGGAACTTGTGCGCTAAGAAATCAAGGTAGAGGAATCTATGGAGTTCATGACTCTTTAACTGGATTACATGTTTATATATTACCTACTTGAAAGATGTGATAATAGTATCCTGGTAAAGTGTGTCAGTGCGTGAATGTACTGCCTACTGAATACCTGAGTTTGATCCCTGTAAATCAAAGGATAGTGGAGTGGGAGAACTCACTTTGAAAATGTTTCTTCTGGACACATGCACATTGGCCTGTGCCCACCCAACCTACGAGCAATATTAATAAATAAAAATTTGGAAAAGAATTCTGTAATTGAAGGATGTCTTCTGTCAAGAAATAAGACAAATGGTGAATCACTTCAGTAAACTTCATAAATTAAAAAAATATATAGAAAAGAATGTTATCACAGTGCAGCTTGTCTTTACTATCTGCTGGCTCTTAGCTCAGTTATTAATGTAAGGGTAATGCCAGTTACAAATGTTTACTCTTTACTAATACATTGATATCTATTATCAGATTGTATCTTTTATGGGCATTAGATCATGTATGCTGCTTAGTGAAAAAAATTTCATATAACTTCCTCTTGCAACGTTATGTATGAGTTTGTTATATGTGACATGACTGTGTAGATTTAAGATTGAAACGTTGTATTGTATCCTCTATGCCGTTTTCTGTTGCTCATGGGACCCCATTGGCAAAGTCCCCTTTCTACTTTCCTGGTTGCTACAGTTACTAAAGATAACAAATCATTTCTGAACACTTTGAGTCAGAAGCCTCAGGTGAAAGAGAATATATAGTATTGCCTTGCTGGGCCTGAATTATCCCACTCTATAGGATCTTTTTGAATCCACTTACCAAGTCAAAGCATGTAGATGAATGTGTAGACTGTGGCTGGGTGGAGAGGTTGGACATCTTAGCTGACTGGAGTTTCAAACCAAAAGTTATTTAAGTGTCTTGATTTACCTGCAGTAATGTCTGGTAAACTATGAGAATCATATGTAAAAAAAAAAAAAAAAAAAAAAAAAAAAAAAAAAAGACTGAAAGATCATTAGTATTCATGTGTTTATTGAGATGTGTAAATTTTTTTGTTTTTTTTTTTTTGTTTTTTTTGTTTGTTTGTTTTGTTTTTTTCTGAGAAAGGGTTCCTGAAGTCCTGGCTATCCTGGAACTCACTTTGTAGTCCAGGCTGGCTTTGAACTCAGAAATCTGCCTCTCAAGTGCTGGGATTAAAGGCATGTGACACTGTGCTCAGCTAGATGTGTAAATAATTATAAGATAACATTCTTATTTATTCCTAAATCTTCAACTCTTTTTTATTTGAATAGATTGTTTAATTTTTTTTCAATGATTTTCAGTGGTAGCATATTATAAATATAAACAATTTTAACCAAAATCTGCAATTGTTTCTCACATGTAATGGAAAGCAAGGTCAGTCCATCCTGAGATGTTTGGATGATTAAGTGAGTTAGTCAAACCCCACCCTTTCCCAACCTTCTGTATCATCAGATCCAGGTACCTTACAATAGGTTGGCATTTTAATGTTTTCTTTAGAAGTCACTCAAGGACATATTTTAACAGAGAACATACTCTACATCCTCCCAAGATGAGTGAGCAGGAGGTCACCTTCTCAACTGTGAGATTCCAAAAGACTTCAGGGTTGCAGAACCGGGTGAGGCTTGAGGAGACGCTGAAGCCTAGAAAAGCTGGCCTCAGAGGTAAGTGCCTTAAGTGTGTAAAATCGCTTTTTTAAAAATAAATATTTTAAAATTTTAGTAATTAAAAAATATCCTACTAAGCTGTGCGGTGGTGGCACATGCCTTTAATCCCAGCACTTGGGAGGCAGAGGCAGGCAGATTTCTGTAGACCAGGATGGCCTCGAACTCAGATATCTGCCAGCCTCTACCTCCCAAGTGCTGGAATTGAAGGCGTGTGCCACCATTAAGAGCTAAGAAAAAAAGTTTTTTAATTGTCATAAACATCCAAACTTTCATCCAACCTGAAAGACAAACTTGGTTCGGAAATAACACCAAATGTTCTAGATAAACAAAATCCTAAGAAATGAAGCCTATGCAATCAAAAAAATGCTTTTACTCTTGAGGAAAGTGTTTTAATAGTCATAAATATCCAAATATTTAATGTAACTAAGCTAAAACAGTGGTCCATCAGAAGAGGAAGTTTCTTCCTGAGAATAAAGTTGCAGATGAAGAGAGAGGGGATAAGAGGATTAGTCTGTGTGGGAATGAGCAAACCCCAGTTTGAGTTCCCAAAAATATCAAGAATAATTTTGTGTATTACTGAAACTGAGGTAATGTCAAATTTTGTCAATTTTAGTTGCTCTATACACATTGCCACAGCTGTGCTCCAAGATGAGATATTTTTCTTTGTTGGTATAATGGTGAACAAAGGCATGAGTTTCAGATTCCAAATGCCTTAGATACACCAAAATATTGAGTATTATATAGAGCAATTTCGAACTTGCAAGAAAAAAGTGATTCTTAACTTGTAGGCACTTTCAAAATGGGAATGTATATAGATAAGCTCCAGAACAACTGTGGTTCCCTAACATTTCTCAAAAACACCCATCCCACTATCTTTCTATTCCATCCTCAGTTATTTTCCTTGTTGGACTGCATGCCCATGCTTGGTATTTTGTACATGGATAGTATTCATATCTCAAGGGCCTTCTGTAGAATGCCCTTTTGTTTCTATAGAATTGGGTGAGGGCACATGCCTGTCATCTAACTCCTTCTAAGCTGAGTCAAGAGGATTCATTGTACAAGGCCAAGGCCTTGTTCAAAATTTTTTGAGACTTCATATTTGTAGGATTTCTAGAGTCTGTATGTTTTAGGTCGAAATCTACAATTTTGAATGTATATTTTAGTCAGTTCCTATGATAGACTTGTACAAAATTTTCCCTTCTATCCACGCTACACAAATTGTAATCAGTATGGAGAACAGGCCTATTAATAGAGATTTTCTTGCTTTGTTTTGCTGATTTAAGTGTGTTCAGTTCCCTGGCAGTTCATTGTGATAGCTCTTGGGATCCTCATTTCCCTTCGACTGGTAATTGTTACAGTGCTTGTGACAAACAGTGAGTAATTGAGATACACCTTCTTTGACCTTCTGCCTAAATAATAGCTTTACATATGAACTATGCAGTTATACATGCTGTAAGTACTTCTGCTTATAATCAGGGGATAAGTCAGAATCTCTGGAGCTATAATATTTTTTTTCTTGACAAAATGCAGTGTTCTGTTCTCTATTTTACTTAATATGTTAGCTCTGGGGATGTTGAGAGTTCCCTTTTTGGTCTCATTTTTGGTCAAGTTCCTTCTGAGGACTTGGTGATAGTCTACTTTGTGATCTCAGGTGATTGGGGATCTAATGTAATTTTTTTTTTTTTTTTTTTTTTTGGAAAACAGCTGTGCAAAAAATTGATGGCCTTTTTATAATTCTTCAATGTATACTGAGGTCATGCTTAAGTAAGACGAATTCAACTGTACAGAGAAATTAAAGGTTAAACTTCATTGATTTTTCTCTACATTAGCAGAGGAAATCACTTTCAGGTTCTGCTAAAACATAACTATGTATGTGGATATATTGCATTACATATGCACCAATAAGAATCATGCCATTTCTTAATGTGTTTTATTAGTTCACATTTTCATAGTGTGTTAAGTATTCACTGAATATTTTACTTAGGCAATTAAATGTAAATTTGTGCTGCAAATATGAAATGAATGGAAGTTACTTAAAGCGTAATTTTATTCAGCTATATGATTTGTTTTACAGTAAACTTAACTTATTGAAATAATGAAGTATCCATTTCTATAGTGAGTTAATCGAAGTGCTAATTTATAAATGTTAAAGTACCAATGAAAGTAATGATATGCATTGGGTGTCAACATGAAGCTTTTTCTCTAACTTTGAATTTCAAAATATACTTCTTATAAGCATTTTTGATATTATAACTGTAACTAACTTAGTTTTTCAGTATGGTCAACAAAAACATGAACTGCAGGAATTTCTAAACCACCACAATAACTGCAGCATCATGCAAAGTGACATCAAATTGAAGAATGAACTGCTGAAAAAGAAGTCTATAGAGTGTAATCTTCTGGAATCCCTCAACAGGGATCAGAACAGATTGTATAGTAAAACCAAGACTGTTTTAGATTTTTTACAGCACACAGGTATGTTGCAGGGGAAGACCATAAATACAGAATTGCATTATTATCTTTTATTCATTCTCTGGAAAATTTGAAGATCCACCAGCAGCTTAAGACACTGGTGATCTTTGGGATCATTTGGGGGTTCCTTATTTCATGTAGGGGTCTGGAAACTCAGAAGTTCATCTTTCGATTAGGAGAATCTTATAGTTTCTAAAATCCAGGTTCTGTTTGCCACTCCTACTACCCTCTGGGGAGGGAATTACAAATCAGTACCCCTGAAATTTTGTATTGTTTTGGTCCATGGAAAACCCTGAATCTCCAACTTTTTTTTTGACAGAATATGGAAGTTTTTAGTAAGTGTGTATTTATGAACTATTTACATTAAAGTAGACTTAGAGCATTTATTGGATGAACTTTTAAAAAGAATGTGTGTGTGTGATTGTGAGTGTGTGTGTGTGTGTGTGTGTGTGTGTGAGAGAGAGAGAGAGAGAGAGAGAGAGAGAGAGAGAGAGAGAGAGAGAGAGAGACTGTGTTTTTCATCTGACATGTCTTGAGAACTTTGAATGTTGGTAAATAAGGGAGTCTCCCCGCAGAAGACAAGTAAATTTCATCATAGTTTGTGCATGATGCAAATCTCTCAATGACACAGTAATTGAGGCTGGAAATACGAAAAGATTAATTGTCACAGGAACTTTTCTTTACCTTCAGTGTGAGTGGTCATTTTAACTGACACAATTTATCAACCATCATTAGTTATTTTTAGAAGATTTGGAGATAACAAAGAGCTCTTGTATATAATCTCACCACTCGTTGATAGTATATGATGATTCTCATTATGTCAGGATTAATATATTTAAATCGGCTACTACATTATAAAATTTGTTACAGGGAAAAAACACTCCAAAACAACCTTTGAAATATTCTAGACCCATGAAAACGTTTTTGTCACTTAAAACCCACCTAATTATCTGTAAAGGGTAGCATGATTAAATAATTCCTGTAATTATGAGGTTGAAGGAGAAGAATTTTAATGTTTAGGAATATTAGTTAGGACATCCCACTGGCAGTGGTGGCACATGTCTTTAATCCCAGCACTTTGGAGGCAGAGTCGGATGGATTTTTGAGTTCCAGGCCAGCCTGGCCTACAGAAAGAGTTCCAGGGCAGGCAGGACTGCTCAGAGAAAACCTGGTATGAAAACACACACACACACACACACACATGTGTGTGTGCGTGTGTGTGTGTGTATGTATGTTTGTGTGTGTGTGTGTGTGTGTGTGTGTGTGTGTGTGTGTGTATGTATGTATGTATGTATGTATGTATGTATGTATGTATGTATGTATACAGCATAACAGCATGGACATTCCCAGCTCCTCTCTAAAAAATATTCATATTGAGGTGATCTTGCAACTTAGGCTTCATGCATTTCAATGTATTCAACTTTTAACATTTGGACATTTGAGCACAACACTGAAGACATCAACATAATCAGGAGAAGAGTCTACCAACACCAAAACCTCTGTTATATGTCTCTTATTTCTCTTAAGGTAAGATCATTAATTACAGATCTTGGCATAATGCTAAGTGCACAGAAGTATATAGACCAGTGTGATCACAATGCCTTACTACAGGTCAAGAATTCTGTCATCACTTTAACTGCCTCTGAGTAGCAAGTGCTCATTGCCTACTTCTGGCCCGTGGTATCTCACAAACCTCTGCTTCATAAAACTTGGATTTTTTAGAAACCTGATCTGCATGGAGTTCTATTGTGTGGTTCTACATCCAGTGAGTTTCACTTTGCAAACTATCCTCAAGTTCAGTGATGTTTGTTACATAAAACAGTGTCTTGCTTTTGGGTTTGTTGTGAGACATGATGCCATTCTGTAGCACAGGATAACTTGGAACTCACTGTAGAGCCAAGGCTGGTATGAAAATGATCACTTACACTAGGCTGCCTTCCTGTTGCCTCTCTCTTTGCAGTGCTCTGATTATAGGCATAACTCATCATGCCAGACTGATGAGTTTTTTTTTTATCCTTTAAAGGATAAACACTTTTCTTTTGTGTGTATATCCTATATTTTCTCTACTGATTCATCCATGATTGACATAGGAACTATTTCTATGTCTCTATGTTATTAACAATGTTTCATAGAACATGGGGATGCAGGGGTCCCGCGGTATCAAAAAAATCTCAATTTTGAGACATGTGAGATTTTCCTTTAAAAAATACATGCTTAATAATCTTAATAAATATATTGTTCTGATAACAGAGTACCAGAGAACAATAAGTTTAACAATTAATTTATTTTTTCTGTTACAGGCAGAGGTGATAAAGTATACTGGTTTTGTTATGGTAGGAAATGTTATTATTTCGTGATGGACAGAAAACCATGGAGTGGATGTAAACAGACCTGCCAGAGTTCCGGCTTATCCCTTCTGAAGATAGATGATGAGGATGAACTGGTACTGCAGACTCTTACTTGGCCTTTTATTCTCTTAGACCCAGTCTCTAAGCCTGAATAATGAGATACTGAATTCAGTTTTTTTTTAACATTTGTACATTGTTTTCCTGTAATGTGAACAAAACTGTAAAGTAGAGACTGGTTTGTATAGAAACACTTCTATCTTTCTGTCTCCTCCCTTTCTCAGGAGTCTACAAGAGAGTCCCTCAGAAAGGATGTCTTTCCCAGATGAAGTTTAATCCTTTGGTACAGCATATTCTATTACTGACAGTCATTTATCTCTTTAGAGTGCCAAGAAAACCCCCCTCTGTCTAGGTATTGATCTTTGGAACACGGAAGTGAGGCAGTCTGAGATGAGAAATCAGATGACAATAGGGAAACTAGCTGAGCTATGGGACTGTTTGCAAAATGGGATTATATGAGAAATGTGGGATTACATAGTTTGACCTGTGAGTCTCAGGGTTATTTTCACTGAAACTAACCATAATCATTACTATATAGTATCCTTATGTTCTGTAAAAAAAAAAAAAAAAAGATATCCTTCATTAGAAATGACAATTTAAAAGAAAACAAAGTGTCCAAGATTCTGATATTTCCTGTTTAATTTGGGTATATGCCGAGGATAAACTGGGTCTTGGGATAGAAATATTGCTAGTTTTATCAGAAACCAACAAATGCACTTCAAAAGTGGTTGTGCAATTTTTCTCTCCCATCAGAAATGGAGGAGTGTCCCCCTTGCCCCACATCCTTCCAAGCATGAGCTATCACTTGTTTTTGATCATAGTCATTCTGATTGGTGTAAGAAAGCATTTCAGAGTTATTCTGATTTGCATTTCCGAAATGGCTAAAAACTTTGAGCATTTATTTATGTGTTTCTCACCCATTTGAGACTTCTCTGTTTAGCTGAGGCATAGAAAATACAAATGAATAAATTGATTCATCAGTCAAAGAAAATGCTAAATATAAAAAATTAATGATTCAAAACACCCAGGAAATCTGAGATACCTTGAAAATATGTAACCTAAAATTAATAGGAATAGAAGCACTTAAAGAGCCCATTTCTAAATTCACAAATATTTTCAACAAAATCATAGAAAAAAACATTCTCAACCTAAAGAAATAGGTGCCAGTAAACATAAAGGAAACTTTTAGAACACCAATTAGAGTGGGCCAGAAAAGAAAATACTCCTATCTTATAATTACCAAAATACATAATCTACAGAGGAAAGAAAGAATATTAAAAGCAACAAGGGAAAATGGCAGGTAACATACAAAGGCAGAATGACCAGAATTGTACCCAACTTCTCAATAGAGACACAAAAGGTAAAAGGGATCTGGGCAGATATCTTGCAACTTATGACAAACCATAATTGACAATGTAGACTATTGTTCCCAGTAAAACTCTCAATCATTATAGGTATAGAAAAGAAGATATTTTAATACAAATCCAAATTCAAAAAGTATCTATCCACAAATCCAGCTATATAGAAAATATAAGTAGGAAAAATCCAACCTAAAAGGATAAGTAATTATATACAGGAAAACACAGGAGAAAAGTAAATTCATACCAGCAAAAATGTGGAAATCACACAGAAACACACACACACACACACACACACACACACACACACACAGAGAGAGAGAGAGAGAGAGAGAGAGAGAGAGAGAGAGAGAACTAACATAATTAAATTTAAACACATTCATATTATTCATATTTTAAAATATAATACAATTAATTAGGCATCATGCCACTTAGGTGTCACATGTAAAATACACTAAATACTAGCAAAGATCTCCCGATCTACTCAGATCTGTCACTTATGTATCCTCTCTGGAGCATGGATCATAAAGCACAGTTTTTTACAGAGCAATTTTCATCTTTATAAATTTTCTTTGAAGACAGGGCATTAATTCCCAAATGAACACTTCCAAAATGCCTATGAAGTATCCAGAATCCACATTTGAATAATTTCATAGAGCATAGGAAGTTCTTTAATGATCTATACATTTGTATGGGCCTTGAGCAGGAAGATTGTGTGTACGCAGTGGGTGTAGGTCTACATCTAAGAAAAATAGTCACAAATCAAGTCATTAACCCACTATCTCAGGACACCTGTTGGTTTTAATATAAATAAATTATTGAACTGACATAGTTTTGATTTAAATGTGCTACTAGTAGGAATTCACTTTAGAAAATGAGCACAGTGGAACTGAGCAGTGGGAAGATAGGCCAGCAGAGAATGACCTAGGAATGTTGAGGAATTACCCTTCTTGTTCTTCTCTAATCAGAGAGAAATTTTATTGTAAGGTCTGTTGTTTCCTTTACAGAAGTTCCTTCAGCTCGTGGTTCCTTCAGACGTTTGCTGGATTGGATTGTCATATGATAATAAGAAAAAAGATTGGTCATGGGTTGACAATGGCCCATCTAAACTGTGAGTTTCTGAGAGCCCTTCAGACTCTAACACTGGTGTCGGAATTGGTAGGATTGTATGCAAAGTCTTTTCTTTCATTTCACTTGGATTTCCTCATTTTCTATGGAGCTTGTGGTAAGGACAAGTTGCATAAGACAGAATGTGTACAAGTGTTACATAGGGAAGATGTATAGTCTAGGATATAACCAAAAGAGTCTTAATACTGCATACATCTCAGGTCTTTGTCTTCTAAGTTGAAAAGGCGCCTAGAAAGTAAACAACTTGAGATGATGTGAAATGATTAAATGATCATGACAGATACATTGAGTCTCTCAGACATTCATGTGATTTTTTTTTTATTTTTGTTCACTTACATAATTATTGATTTTTAAAACTATAAGAAATGTTTATATATACATACATATGTATGCCTCCATTCCATTTCCAGGTGAGGCCTTTAACTTCTCCTACTCATTCTGTTTTTTAGAATCCCATAATGAATAGCAAATTATGATATTGGGTATTAGAAGCTTTATGTTATGGAAGGCACATGAAAACATGTAAAGGGTGTGAAGCCTGAGAAAGCCTGGCAAGGTGAGATGTGGGAGCATTTGCCAGGCATTTCGGCAGGCTCTTCCTAAGGCCCAGTGCTTACACCAGCCATGCCCTGGCATTACTTCCCCAGGACAAATTGTGTCACACCCTCTCCCTGTTCTTCTAGTGCAAGTCTGACTGACAGTTGTGCATGATGTTTGTCAAGATGGAAATTAAAAACCCAAGGACAGGAAAATGACACTCGTCAGCACATGAAATGGCAGGGAGCAGAGAAGAGCTGGCCCATCAATATTTCTTTAAAACCTGATCTGCCTAGAACCTAGATAAATGAAAGTTTGTTCTAACATGCCTTAAAAATATGGTTTGACCCAAAAGACCTGCTATTTCTTTTAGCTGTTACTTAGTTTTCTTTGCTTTTTTTTTTTTTTTTTTTTAACTTTTCACACAGAGTCCGGTTTTTGTTTTGTTTTAGGTTTCTCTCTTTTATGGTGTAACTTTCAGGTTCTTTTAAGCTGTGTCAGCAATAGTAACCAGTGCCTTTCTGCTCCTCAGCTTCCACAAGACAAGCCAGTGTAACCTGGGAAGCCTTGATCAGGTTTTCTAGAATGACTGCAGTAGATTTTGAAAACACACTTACCTTTATTGATTTGGAGTTCCACAGAGATCCAGTTCACATGTAGTTGTTGGACTCTAATACAACTGACTATTGAAAAGTGAACAAAGTCTTATTGTTTTGTAACAGTGTCCAGTGAGCCCTGTCATTTCAATTGAAACATGAATTGTCATTATGACTCGATGCAAATTCAAAAGTTGTATTTGGAGTTAAATTATTTTAACAGTAAATTTATTTAATGGAAAAAAATGAAATTTAACCCCTGACTACTAGCAGAGTAATTCTAGCAAATTCCCACCTAGGGCCTAGGACCTTCCCAGTCTCAGACATTTGATGTGAATTACAACACCAAACATGTTATCCTGGTGTAAAGTCTACAACTCCAATAAGAAAGCATCTATTTATCCTATAACAATAGTAATACTGGGCACATCTGCCTGGTCTGCAGCAGGTCAGCATTTCAGAATGCAGTGTCCATTGCACGATAGGATTATTCATAAATTTCCTTTCCTGCAACATGCAAAGCACTTAATAACCCTTAGAAAGCCATCCCTGGTGCAGATATTTCCTCATTGGTTTGAGGTGAATATATCTATGTTTTGATGTTAATGTGTGGAAAATATTCAGCAATAGGGCCTTACTATATAGTTATGTGAAGTAAACAAAGATAATAACATTAGCCTTTGCTATGTGGGAGACCCCTATTGTCTCTCTGACTAGTAAGTCATACCTCTGGAGGAATCCTAGGCTTTGAACTTTGGTTTTCTTTTAAAAACATAACTTCTGGCACTGTAACTCTTCTTTGAGGTTAAATTGTTTATTTATTTATTTATTTATTTATTTATTTATTTATTTATTTATGATTCTCTAATCATTTTTTTACAGTGCAGTCTTTATGGCCCTCCCAATCATCCATCTGGCTGCTCCTCATCCCAAACACCCTCCCAAAATCTCCATGAGGATGTCCATACCCACCCCACTTACAGCACCAGGCCTCCTCACTACCTGGGCCCTCTTGTCTTTCTAGGGTTAGGTACATTTTCCCTCACTGAGGTCAGAGCAGGCAGTCTTCTGCTGTATATGTGTAGGGGGCCTCATAACAGCTCGTGTATGCTGAATAGTTGGTATCTCAGTGACTGAGTGATCTCAGGGATCAAGGTTAGTTAGGTGGTTGGCCTCAGCTTCTTCCCTAATTCCACTGCAGAAGTCCTTGGCTTCAATCCATTGTTTGGGTGTTAGTATCTGCATCCTACTATTTCAGCTACTTGTTAAAATTTTATTTTTAATTACATTTTTCATAGAATATATTTGATCCCGTACTGTCTCCTCAAAATACTCCTTGTACATTCCTACCTTCCTACCAACTCAACTTCATGTTATTTCTCCCTCTCCCCAAGGAAAAATAACAAAAACAAACAAAAAATAAACTAAAATCAATCAATCAAGGAAACAAAAGCCTGATATGAAAAAAATTGCCCCAACAAACAAACAAACACTCAGATAAACCACATTAAAGAAAACCCAAACAAACAAACAAACAAACAAAAAAAACCATAAAACTCCAAATCATTAGGAACACGTGGAATGTGTTTTGTGTTGTTCAACTATAAGCTTATTAACTTTTGGGTTTCCATCAGACCTTCTACACAGCCTTAGTTTTGTTTAACCCATCCTTTATTTTCTCCTAAATTTTATTTTCCAGTACTTATGAACATTTGTCCTTGATCCTCAGAATAGCCCTTTTGCATTATTAATACTTTGTTTTCACTGTTTTGCTAATTGTCAATTTCCTTTTACAAATACAAATTTTAGGAAATCACCTCATAATTCTGTGTATCCTTTAATAACTTTCCTAGGTATTTATATGTTAAGTTGCTTCTTATATAATTTTAAAATGAAAGTAATTTTTTTATTATTTTGTTTTTATTTTGAGTTAAGGATTCATCTTACCCTGTCTGTCCTTGAATTCTTTATCCACATGTCTTCATCTCTCTGGAGTTGGAACTATGGACAAGGCTGTCTGCTTGTCTATTCTGATTTTAAAGATGCTTATTTTACACATGAGAGTTTTAATTCTGTTGTCTGCTTCTTTTTTCTTGAGATTTATGTACTGTTCCTGTCTGGTTTTGTTCATAATGTCATTTACTTTGTGCCATTCACTGTGCTCCTTCTTCAGCAGGTACATAAACTATTTGAGGCATCATATCCACAGTGATATCTCTCTCAGAAATAGTTTTCTTCAGCATCTTGGAACATAGCCAGTCTGGTTCTGGGTCAATTATATTACAAATGTGGCCCTGTCAGTCTGGACAGCTACGTTCCAGAATATAATTTCATCCCTTTCTTTCAAGGACACTCTAAAGTAGCATGTTAGAAAAGTGGCCAGAAGACAAATAGCACTATTAGATGTATTAATAAGTTCTAATAAATGAGATTATTAGTATTATTAATATTTTCTATAAAATTATCATTTCACACTGACTAGCCTTAGAATTCAGGCACTTTCTCCCAAGCACTTGGATTCCTGGTATTTGCCTCTGTGACTGGCCACAGAGTTAATGAATTTGTTTACATCCATTAGAAGCCTACACAGTCAGAGAAGAGCAAGTGGCAACATTTAAAGTGAGGTGGCAGAAAGAGAGAAGATGCCTGCATCCAAGTTAAGATATCTTTGTGTTCCTTGACTATGCTACAGAACTGTTGCTTGATGATGGTGTTTGTAGAGCCAGACTTGAGGTTTGACTAAGGGAGTTCAGTGGTGAGAAGGTTACTGCAGCCACCATAAGCATTTACTTCAGTGCAAAGGTACAAAAGCTTGCACATCTTTTACAATGCCATCTTCTAATGAACCCAGTTAGCAGTGTGAACCTCACTTGTGTTTCTTGTGTGCAGGTCTAGGTGAGCATCATTATGGGAGTAAAGTTAAGATCTCATGATGCAGCCTATATACATCATATTTTAAGGGTTAGTGTCTCTTAGATTCTTTTCCTCCTTGCTCACATTCAAAACATATCCTTCCTTGATTATAACCAAATAAAATCTCATGGTTGGCTAATGTGTACACTAAATCCAGACTCCTCTCTCCTCTCCCCTGCTGTCTATTCATGACACCTTGGTTTCATTTATCTTCCTTTCTGTTACTATAGTAAATTTAATACTGTGTTTCTCCCTGGTGTAAATCCAAGGTTAAAGAATGGTGATCATTTGTTAAAGATTTTTCTCTTTGACATTTCAGATCCAATGAGCTTGTTGGATGTCTCTATTTTTCTGCTATTCTTTGGCATAAATTCTCATTAGCCTAGCCGGGTTTAAACTGACTGTATTTACCAAACATGCCTTGAATTTCAGATTTTTAAAAAATATTTTCTTTATTAACATCTCAAAAGTTATCCCCTCTTCAGGTCTCCCCTCTGAAAACCCTGTATTCCATCCCCCTCCTCCTCCTTCTATGAGGGTGCCACTCACTCTCCCATTCACTCCTACCTCCATGCACTGTCATACCTCTACATTGGGGCATCGAAACCCGACAGGACCAAGGGCTGTACACCTCCCCTTGATGTCCAACTAGACCATTCTCAGCACCATACACGGCTGGAGACATGTTTCTCATAATGTATACTCTTTAAATGGTTGTGCAGTCCCAGATGCTTCCAGAGATTTGGCCAGTTAACACTGTTGCAACATCCCCCTCCAGCTCCTTCAGTCTCTTCTCCAACTTCTCTATCAGGGACTCCACACTCAGTAAAATGGTTTGCTGCAAGAATCCACCTCTCTATTTCTCAGGCTCGTGAAGTACATCTCATGAGACAGTCATACCCACCTCCTGTCCTCCTGTCAACAAACACTTCTCAGCATCCTCAATAACTTCCAGGTTTGGTGAATGTATATGGGATGTATCCACAGGTTAGGCAGTCTGTGGAAGGACTTTTCTTCAATCTCTGTTCCACACTTTGTCTCCATATATCCTCTTGTATTTTGCTCCTCCTTCTAAGAAGCACTGAAGCATTCTCTGATTCAATGTGACAGGTGAAGGAAAAGTAAAGGCAGAATGTTTTGTCATCTTTGTTGACTTCTTGTAATGACTTGTGAATACTTAGTTACCAAATGTTTCAACCACATTTCTCAATCTACTGTGCAAATAGATTGATGAGCTGAAAAGGGAAGAAATGCTCTTCTAAAGTCTGTCTTAACATGGCAAAAGCCACTTTTCCCCCTGGTACAAAGAGCATTTCATCTGTAGAATGGATGTCATTGCTCAAGTCCTGAGAAATCATTTTCTGTTTCTCAAATGACACAGAAACAAAAATATAATCCTGAAAAATAATACACAGTTTGGCCTCACTAGGATCAACTATTTCAAAATTCACTGCTTCGACAGCACACTTAGTTACTAATATGTAATTTTAGGTTTCTATTTGATAGAGTTAGATTCTATGTCTTGGGAAGCCTAATAATAATGATGATAATGACAATAATACTAAAGCTGTCTAGAACAGAAATACTTTCTAGGGTGAAGCAATATCTTCTGTAGCATCCTACTAAGCCTCAGTTATTCAATATGTATCTAGTAACATGTTTTAGTCCATAACCCACTTTATCCGCAATGGTTAGTGTTCTGGATCTTATCACTATCAATATATCTTTGAATTCAGTATCATACAATGCATTCACATGTAATGTCCTTAAGTTGTAAAATAGTTTGGCTCATTGTTTGTCTGAAAATTAAATTCAAAAATCCAAGCCTTGAAGTTGAGTCTGCATATAAATGCATGCACTGGAAGTCATGAGGAATATGAGTTTTAATAAATATGCACATATATTCAAGCACCATTCTACAAACTAGTTTTATATCCACTTGATAGAAGTCACCTAAAAGAAGGGAATTGAGAAATTTCTTCAATTAGAAAGTTCCTCAATGATAGACAAGAAAGTAGAGGATTAAGCAAAAGAAATCCTTTCTTTTCCCAAATTGCTTTGGTCATGGTGTTTCATCACAGTAATAGACACCATCAATCTAAAACAGAGCAATTATTTTCTCCTTGCAAAGTTCTTTTCTGCACCCCTCATCTGATCCCAGGCAAGCAGGCATGTGCTTATTTGTACTGTAACTGAGTAAGGCCTAGTGCAGCATGTTATGTACTATGTACAGATTTGTGTTTGTTTCCATTTCTCTGCATCTTCCACTGTTATCAGTTTCACTATGATGTTTTAGCTAACTCAAGCTTTTTTGTTGGATCAATGTTTCATTCTCCTTCTTACAAAGAACTTTTTTTTTTCCCAAGACAGCATATCTCTGTGTGGCGCTGGCTGTCCTGGAACTCATTCTGTAGACTAGGCTGGTCTAGAACTCAGAAATCTGCCAGTGTCTGCCTCCCAAATGCTGGGATTAAAGGAGTGAGCCATCAACGCCAGGCACAAAGCACTTTTGTATTGCACTAATATTCCACAATATTTTTCCATCACATATGAACACGTTTCCAAATTTTGATAATTATGAATATTTGAAATTTATAAAAGTCATCATGAAAATTCATGTCTGAATCATTGTTGAATATAAATATTAATTCTTTTTAGTCATTATCTTTTATGAACTGCTCTCTTCTGGTTCTTTCTTAGTTTTGCCTTTATTCAACATTCACACATGATTCCTTAGCTGTGCCTACCAGACTGTCTTATAACTATTTCATGAGCATACCCATTCCTCAGGTATTATAACTCTTATGTCTATGCTCAAAACAACACTTGGTTTAATTTTTATTCCTTGTTACTTTTACATCCCTATTTATGTTAAGTATCAATATTCAATTTCTCCTCATCTTCAACCCAAAGTTCAAAGACAGTGACATATTTTCCTAAAGACTGTTCCCTTTGAAATATCATTCCCATGTAGTAATGGTGGCTTTCATTTTCTTTCCTTCTTTGGAAAAGTGTCATTAACTGAGTCAAGCCTAAAGCTCCCTGTGTATAGAAGGTTAGCACTGAACCTTGAATCCTCCTACCTTCAATTCTAAAATTCTGGGACTACAATTGTGTCCACTAGTTCTAGATAAATCTAACATTGAAGATCTTCATTTTGAGTGTGTTCTTTAGTCAGATTTCTCTATTAGGGAAAAACAATGGCTGCATTACTTCTCTGAAAATGTGAGGTTTGATCCAACCCTGCTAATTTATCAGCCTGAGTAGAAATATGATTTATATCGGTTTATAAAAGAAGATCTTATTTATTAAATAATTATCTTTTGACTTCTACTTGTTCTACATAGCCAAGGCTGTTCCAGAACTCACAGTCATTCTGTTTCAGCTTATTGGCTAATTTGTTCTCTGTTTTTTATCTTGCAGCATTTAAACAAAATTTAAAATTTTATTTATGTCTTGTAATGTAATATCCTGCAGATTGCCATGTTTCTGTGAAGGTCCATTATCTAGGATATGGGGAATGAGAAGGGGGAAAAACAATCCAAAAGTATAGTTACAAGCTTTCATCTGTGATTGTGTTTCAAATTTTCCCTTTTCCCTTATACCATGAGCATATAAGACTGTTTTCTGTGTGATATACATATTGTTTTACTTTTATCCTAGCATTTATATCAACAAGTGGGAGAGCAGGTTCAGCATAAAATAACTTCCTGGAAATATTGAAAATCAGTTTTCCTCACTGACCAAAAATTGCGAGTACGAAAAAAGATGGGGATTTTTTTGTGTGTGACAGAGATCATTTCATTTTAATGAACTTACACAAAGGAACATATTCTAGTGTTAAAATTAAGATTAATAGGTTACCCTTGGCGGGTCGCAGACAGCTGGCCACCGTCCGGACCAGAGGACAGGTTTCCGCCTGGCTCCGGAGGAGGCCTCAGCCTCAGCAGCAGAGGTCGCCATCTGGGTTCCGGGACTCCACGGAACTTAGGAAATTAGTCTGAACAGGTGAGAGGGTGCGCCAGAGAACCGGAAAGCTTCTGGGACATGCAGAAGCACAGAGCTGCTGAGGCAGCACCCTTGGCGGGCCGCAGACAGCCGGCCAAGGTCCAGACAAGAGGAAAGGTGTCCGCCTGGCTCAGGAGGCGGCCTCAGCCTCAGGACCAGCGGTCTCCATCTTGGTTCTGGGACTCCCTGGAACTTAGGAATTTAGTCTGCACAGGTGAGAGTCTGCACCACAGAAGCTGACAGCTTCTGGGAACTGCCAAAGCAACACAGCTTCTGAGAAAGGCCCTGTTTTGGGCCTTCTTCTTCGACCAGGAGGAGCTCCAAAAACAAGATATCTGCGCACCTTCCCTGTAAGAGAGCTTGCCAGCAGAGAGTGCTCTGAGCACTGAAACTCAGAGGAGAGAATCTGTCTCCCAGGTCTGCTGATAGACGGTAACAGAATCACCAGAACAATCTCTAAACAGAGTCAACTATAACTACTAACTCCAGAGATTACCAGATGACGAAAGGTAAACGTAGGAATCTTACTAACAGGAACCAAGACCACTCACCATCATCAGAACCCAGCACTCCCACTTCGCCCAGTCCAGGGCACCCCAACACACCCGAAAACCTAGACCTAGATTTAAAAGCATATCTCATGATGATGGTAGAGGACATCAAGAAGGACTTTAATAAATCACTTAAAGAAATACAGGAGAACACTGCTAAAGAGTTACAAGTCCTTAAAGAAAAACAGGAAAACACAATCAAACAGGTAGAAGTCCTGACAGAAAAAGAGGAAAAAACATACAAACAGGTGATGGAAATGAACAAAACCATACTAGACCTAAAAAGGGAAGTAGACACAATAAAGAAAACTCAAAGTGAGGCAACACTGGAGATAGAAACCCTAGGAAAGAAATCTGGAACCATAGATTTGAGCATCAGCAACAGAATACAAGAGATGAAAGAGAGAATCTCAGGTGCAGAAGATTCCATAGAGAACATCGGCACATCAATCAAAGAAAATGGAAAATGCAAAAAGATCCTAACTCAAATATCCAGGAAATCCAGGACACAATGAGAAGACCAAACCTACGGATAATAGGAGTGGATGAGAATGAAGATTTTCAACTCAAAGGACCAGCAAACATCTTCAACAAAATTATTGAAGAAAACTTCCCAAATATAAAGAAAGAGATACCTATGAACATACAAGAAGCCTACAGAACTCCAAATAGACTGGACCAGAAAAGAAATTCCTCCTGACACATAATAATCAGAACATCAAATGCACTAAATAAAGATAGAATACTAAAAGCAGTAAGGGAAAAAGGTCAAGTAACATATAAAGGCAAGCCTATCAGAATTACACCAGATTTTTCACCAGAGACTATGAAAGCCAGAAGAGCCTGGACAGATGTTATACAGACACTAAGAGAACACAAATTCCAGCCCAGGCTACTATACCCAGCCAAACTCTCAATTACCATAGATGGAGAAACCAAAGTATTCCATGACAAAACCAAATTCACACATTATCTCTCCACGAATCCAGCCCTTCAAAGGATAATAACAGAAAAAAAACCAATACAAGAATGGGAACAACGCCCTAGAAAAAAACAAGAAGGTAATTCCTCAATAAACCTAAAAGAAGACAGCCACAAGAACAGAATGCCAACTTTAAAAACAAAAATAACAGGAAGCAACAATTACTTTTCCTTAATATCTCTTAACATCAATGATCTCAACTCCCCAATAAAAAGACATAGACTAACAGAACATTTTATCCTAAAACAAAAGGATATACCTTCTTCTCAGCACCTCATGGTACCTTCTCCAAAATTGAACACATAATAGGTCACAAAACAGGCCTCAACAGATTCAAAAATATTGAAATTGTCCCATGTATCCTATCAGATCACCATGCACTAAGGCTGATCTTCAATAACAAAAAAAAAAAAAATAACAGAAAGCCAACACTCACGTGGAAACTGAACAACACTCTTCTCAATGATACCTTGGTCAAGGAAGGAATAAAGAAAGAAATTAAAGACTTTTTAGAGTTTAATGAAAATGAAGCCACAACGTACCCAAACCTTTGGGACACAATGAAAGCATTTCTAAGAGGGAAACTCATAGCTCTGAGTGCCTCCATGAAGAAACAGGAGAGAGCACATACTAGCAGCTTGACAACACATCTAAAAGCTCTAGAAAAAAAGGAAGCAAATTCACCCAAGAGGAGTAGACGGCAGGAAATAATCAAACTCAGGGGTGAAATCAACCAAGTGGAAACAAGAAGAACTATTCAAAGAATTAACCAAACGAGGAGTTGGTTCTTTGAGAAAATCAACAAGATAGATAAACCCTTAGCTAGACTCACTAGAGGGCAAAGAGACAAAATCCTAATTAACAAAATCAGAACTGAAAAGGGAGACATAACAACAGATCCTGAAGAAATCCAAAATACCATCAGATCCTTCTACAAAAGGCTATACTCAACAAAACTGGAAAACCTGGACGAAATGGACAAATTTCTGGACAGATACCAGGTACCAAAGTTGAATCAGGATCAAGTTGACCTTCTAAACAGTCCCATATCCCCTAAAGAAATAGAAGCAGTTATAAATAGTCTCCCAGCCAAAAAAAGCCCAGGACCAGACGGGTTTAGTGCAGAGTTCTATCAGACCTTCAAAGAAGATCTAATTCCAGTTCTGCACAAACTTTTTCACAAGATAGAAGTAGAAAGTACTTTACCCAACTCATTTTATGAAGCCACTATTACTCTGATACCTAAACCACAGAAAGATGCAACAAAGATAGAGAACTTCAGACCAATTTCCCTTATGAATATCGATGCAAAAATCCTCAATAAAATTCTCGCTAACCGAATCCAAGAACACATTAAAGCAATCATCCATCCTGACCAAGTAGGTTTTATTCCAGGGATGCAGGGATGGTTTAATATATGAAAATCCATCAATGTAATCCACTATATAAACAAACTCAAAGACAAAAACCACATGATCATCTCGTTAGATGCAGAAAAAGCATTTGACAAGATCCAACACCCATTCATGATAAAAGTTCTGGAAAGATCAGGAATTCAAGGCCCATACCTAAACATGATAAAAGCAATCTACAGCAAACCAGTAGCCAACATCAAAGTAAATGGAGAGAAGCTGGAAGCAATCCCACTAAAATCAGGGACTAGATAAGGCTGCCCACTTTCTCCCTACCTTTTCAACATAGTACTTGAAGTATTAGCCAGAGCAATTCGACAACAAAAGGAGATCAAGGGGATACAAATTGGAAAGGAGGAAGTCAAAATATCACTTTTTGCAGATGATATGATAGTATATATAAGTGACCCTAAAAATTCCACCAGAGAACTCCTAAACCTGATAAACAGCTTCGGTGAAGTAGCTGGATATAAAATTAACTCAAACAAGTCAATGGCCTTTCTCTACACAAAGAATAAACAGGCTGAGAAAGAAATTAGGGAAACAACACCCTTCTCAAAAGTCACAAATAATATAAAATATCTTGGCGTGACTCTAACTAAGGAAGTGAAAGATCTGTATGATAAAAACTTCAAGTCTCTGAAGAAAGAAATTAAAGAAGATCTCAGAAGATGGAAAGATCTCCCATGCTCATGGATTGGCAGGATCAACATTGTAAAAATGGCTATCTTGCCAAAAGCAATCTACAGATTCAATGCAATCCCCATCAAAATTCCAACTCAATTCTTCAACGTATTAGAAGGAGCAATTTGCAAATTTATCTGGAATAACAAAAAACCTAGGATAGCAAAAACTCTTCTCAAGGATAAAAGAACCTCTGGTGGAATCACCATGCCTGACCTAAAGTTTTACTACAGAGCAATTGTGATAAAAACTGCATGGTACTGGTATAGAGACAGACAAGTAGACCAATGGAATAGAATTGAAGACCCAGAAATGAACCCACACACCTATGGTCACTTGATCTTCGACAAGGGAGCTAAAACCATCCAGTGGAAGAAAGACAGCATTTTCAACAATTGGTGCTGGCACAACTGGTTGTTATCATATAGAAGAATGCGAATCGATCCATACTTATCTCCTTGTACTAAGGTCAAATCTAAATGGATCAAAGAACTTCACATAAAACCAGAGACACTGAAACTTATAGAGGAGAAAGTGGGGAAAAGCCTTGAAGATATGGACACAGGGGAAAATTCCTGAACAGAACAGCAATGGCTTGTGCTGTAAGATAGATAATTGACAAATGGGACCTAATGAAACTCCAAAGTTTCTGCATGGCAAAAGACACCGTCAATAAGACAAAAAGACCACCAACAGATTGGGAAAGGATCGTTACCTATCCTAAATCAGATAGGGGACTAATATCCAACATATATAAAGAACTCAAGAAGGTGGACTTCAGAAAATCAAATAACCCCATTAAAAAATTGGGCTCAGAACTGAACAAAGAATTCTCACCTGAGGAATACCGAATATCAGAGAAGCACCTGAAAAAAATGTTCAACATCTTTAATCATCAGGGAAATGCAAATCAAAACAACCCTGAGATTCCACCTCACACCACTCAGAATGGCTAAGATCAAAAATTCAGGTGACAGCAGATGCTGGCGAGGATGTGGAGAAAGAGGAACACTCCTCCATTGTTGGTGGGATTGCAGGCTTGTACAACCACTCTGGAAATCCGTCTGGCGGTTCCTCAGAAAATTGGACATAGAACTACCGGAGGATCCAGCAATACCTCTCCTGGGCATATATCCAGAAGTTGCCCCAACTGGTAAGAAGGAAACATGCTCCACTATGTTCATAGCAGCCTTATTTATAATAGCCAGAAGCTGGAAAGAACCCAGATGCCCCTCAACAGAGGAATGGATACAGAAAATGTGGTACATCTACACAATGGAGTACTACTCAGCTATTAAAAAGAATGAATTTATGAAATTCCTAGGCAAATGGATGGACCTGGAGGGCATCATCCTGAGTGAGGTAACACATTCACAAAGGAACTCACACAATATGTACTCACTGATAAGTCGATATTAGCCCAAAACCTAGGATACCCAAGATATAAGATACAATTTCCTAAACACATGAAACTCAAGAAAAATGAAGACTGAAGTGTGGACACTATGCCCCTCCTTAGAAGTGGGAACAAAACACCCTTGGAAGGAGTTACAGAGACAAAGTTTGGAGCTGAGATGAAAGGATGGACCATGTAGAGACTGCCTTATCCAGGGATCCACCCCATAATCAGCATCCAAACGCTGACACCATTGCATACACTAGCAAGATTTTATCAAAAGGACCCAGATGTAGCTGTCTCTTGTGAGACTATGCCGGGGCCTAGCAAACACTGAAGTGGATGCCCACAGTCAGCTAATGGATGGATCACAGGGCTCCCAATGGAGGAGCTAGAGAAAGTACCCAAGGAGCTAAAGGGATCTGCAACCCTATAGGTGGATCAACATTATGAACTAACCAGTACCCCGGAGCTCTTGACTCTAGCTTCATGTGTATCAAAAGATAGCCTAGTTGGCCATCACTGGAAAGAGAGGCCCATTGGACACGCAAACTTTATATGCCCCAGTACAGGGGAACGCCAGGGCCAAAAAGGGGGAGTGGGCGGCTAGGGGAGTGGGGGTGGGTGGGTATGGGGGACTTTTGGTATAGCATTGGAAATGTAAATGAGCTAAATACCTAATAAAAAATGGAAAAAAAAAAGATTAATAGGTTAAATATTCCGTCTTCTTTAGTGAATAGAATTTTTTAAAATCATGACATTACAGTGAATGATCAAAATTAAAGTGTTGCCCCTTGTTGTTTTTGTTTTTCAGTGCCTTGAACACAAGGAAATACAATATAAGAGATGGAGGATGTATGTTGTTATCTAAAACAAGACTAGACAATGGTAACTGTGATCAAGTATTCATCTGTATTTGTGCGAAGAGACTGGATAAATTCCCTCATTGACTCTCCAAAGAGTGTTAAAGGAAAAAGTGAAATTTTCATACTCTCATTTATTTCCTGTATTAATTCATGACACCTTGCAAACAAGTGTTTTGACCATTGGACTTAGTCTGCAGTGCAAAGAGAGAGAAAATCTGGAAGATTTTGGGAATATTCTCTTAAATATGACATGACAGAGCAGAGGGCATCTTCCTTCCCTGTTGAGACTGGACAGATCTTCTCTGATACCCCAAAGCTTGGATGAATGTTTTATTTGTTTGCATAAACTCCAATAGAAGTAAATAAAGAACCTTGATGACTAGCCTGAGTCTTTCTTTCTTTTTTCTCTTTCTTCCTTAATTTTCTCTCTCTCTTTCTTTCTCTCCTCCTTTCGTTCTTTCTTTCTTACTTTCTTTCCTTTTTTCTTTCTTTTTTCTTTATTTTAGGGGAGAGTAAAGAGTTTATTTCATTTTATATCTTACAGTACATTATGAATGGTAGTCAGGACAAGAAATCAAACATGAACTCAGAGGCAGGCACTGAAGAAGAGATAATGAAGGAATAGAATTACTATCTTGTGCAGACTGATTTCTTATTCCAGGTGTCCAGGGATGGCACTTGCAATAGTAAATCATCAGTCAAAAAGAACTTCGTGATCTTTTGCCTACTAGACAATCCGATAGAGGCATTTTCTGAACTGAAGTTTCCTTTTTCAGTTTGACTCCTATTAGACTATATTTAATTTAAAATAAAAGAACAAAAGAAAGAAAGAGTGAGATAAAGAAAGAGAAAGAGAGAAAGAAAGAAAGAAAGAAAGAAAGAAAGAAAGAAAGAAAGAAAGAAAGAAAGGAAGGAGAGAGGGAGGGAGGGAGGGAGGGAGGGAGGGAGGGAGGGAGGGAGGGAGAGAGGGAGGGAGGGAGGGAGGGAGGGAGGGAAGGAAGGAAGGAAGGAAGGAAGAAAGGAAGGAAGGAAAGAAGGAAGGAAGGAAGAGAAAGAAATTAAGAAAGGATTGATTTCTCAAAGAAATAGCTCCTAGTTTTCTTGATTCTTTGTGCAATTCTTTCTACTTGGTTGATTACAGCCCTGAGTTTGATTAATTCCAGTTCCATGATTATTTCCTGCCATCTACTCCTCTTGGGTGTATTTTTTTTCTTTTTGTTTTAGCAATTTCAGGTGTGCTATTAAGTATGCTCTCTCCAGTTTCTTTTTGAGGCACTTAGAACTATGAGTTTTCTGCTTAACACTGCATTCATTGTGCCCCTTAAGTTTTGGTATGTGGTGCCTTCATGTCCATTAAATTCTTTTTTTTTCCATTTTTTATTAGGTATTTAGCTCACTTACATTTCCAATGCTATACCAAAAGTCCCCCATACCCACCCACCCCCACTCCCCTACCCGCCCACTCCCCCTTTTTGGCCCTGGCATTCCCCTGTTCTGGTTGGTGGCTGAATGTCTATGAGATCTCATGGGGTCCAGGTTTGTTGAAACTTCTGGTTTTCCTATGGGTTTATGCTCCTACTTAACTTCTTCCAGCCTTTCCCTGATTCAATTACAGGGGGCCACAACTTCAGATCATTGGGTAGGGTTAAGTATCTGCTTCTATCTCAGCTAGCTTCTTATGGGCCTATTAGAAAGCTGCTGTGCTAGGCTCCTATCTGTAAGTACATCACAGCATCAGTAGGAGTGTCAGTCATTGTAGTCTCCTCTTGAGATGGGTCCCAACTAGTGCCAGTCACTGGACCTCCTTTTATTCACTCTCCATTTTTGTCCCTGCAGTTCCTTTAGACAGGAATTATTTTGAGTCAGAGATTTTGCTGTGCAACAGCAATCCAGTCCCTTCACTAGATACCCAGACTTTCTACTGAAAGATGGAGTTGACAAATTCTCTCTCCCCAATGTTCGTTATTCCATCTAAAGTCCTTCCCATTAACCTTAAGATTCTCTCACTTCCCAGGTCTTTGGTACATTCTAAAGGGTTCATCCATCCCCACATCCCAAGGTTTTATATTTCTGTTCATTCAGTTTGCACTCAAGGTTTCACTCCTGGTCCTCTCCCCAATACCTGAATATTTTCACCTTTTCTCCTGCCCCTCCTCATCACCTCTCCCAACCAGTTTGCTCTCTTCCTCTGTCCTCAGGTTTCTTCTTCAAGAAATAATTCAAAGAAGACCTCAGAAAATGGAGAGACCTCCCATCCTCATGGACTGGTAGGACTAACATAGTAAAAATGGCAATCCTACAAAAAGCAATCAATAGATTCACTGCAATTCCATCAATATTCCAACAGAAAATTTTAAAGATATTGAAAGAGAAATTTTCAATTTTCTATGGGAAAACCAATAACCCAGTATAGCAAAAACAATTTCTAACAATAAAAGAACTTTTTGGGGAATCACCATTCCTGACCGCAATCTATAACAGAGGATTAGTAATACAAATGGCATGGTATTGGTACAGAGACAGACAAATAGATCAAGAGAATAGAATTGAAAACTCAGAAATAAAAATACACACTTATGGACACAATCTTTGACAAAGAATTCCTTTATATCTTTTAAAATACTTTAAACTTTTTGTTGTTGTTTTGAGATAGGAATTCATTTCAGCTAGATTACCCTGGAACTCCTGATTCTCATGTCTCCAAATGTTATATACCTGTGTCAACATTTTTTTTTCTTGATAAGTACCAATGATAGTTGTTTTAAATATGTTATTTTGTAATCCTAATATCTGAAACATTACAGGTTTAATCTCCTGTATGTGCTGACTTTTGTTAATGGTTACATTTTCACTGTGGCATTCATTGAATTCTTCTTCTCAGTGGTACAAAACCTATCTTAGGAATGCCATCCACACTGATAAATTTCTCAGTAGTCTTTCTTCCATTCAGTGCCTGGGAAGTTGGCAGGCATGGCTCCCTTCTATTTTAAATGTGGCCCTGGCAGAGAAGACAGCTAGGTTCCAAATCAGAAGGAAAATAATTTCCTTTTCTCTCCAAGAATACTATCAAGAAGGCTGTCACAGGGGCTGTTAAGTAACAGATTATACCTTATCAGATGTATTAATATGTTCATATCATATAAATTGTTATTAAATTTGGTTTTTCTATAGAAAAGTAGAAAAAATGTATAAAGTTTCTGAATAATGCATCATTTCAAAGAGGCTACAACTGTTCCTCCTACCAGTAGCTTACAATTCTACAATTGACAGTGACTGGATACAGAGTTAACAAAATTGTTTATAGTCTACAGCACCATATAGAGTAGGATATGGGCAGCAGATAACATTTGGATTGAGGTACTGGAAGCTGATAACATACATTCATCCAGGTTGAGAGCTTCATAAACCATTACTATGCTACAGAATTTTTCCCTGCTGGTGGTGGGTTTACTAGGGTTGGAAGTTTGGTGGTATGAAGGTTCCTGTGACTTCCACATTTCTTTCTCCAGTGAGAAGATGCAATAACCTCTACTTTTGTTACAATGTGAGCTGATAAGGAACACAATGAGCAGTTGGGAGCCTTCCTTATGTTCCATGTATAGAGCTGTATGTGGGCAGCACTATCTGAGGTAAAGGGAAGAGGTCATAATTCAGATGTGCTTCCTGTGTATCTGTGAATAGTTTGTGTCTTCCAGATCCTTTCTGTCTTTGCTCATGTTCATTACAATGCTTTTTTGACTGTACTTATCATTTCAAATGGCTGGCTAATGTGCACACTCATTGCTATTTTATTTAACATTCTTTACTATTATTCATGAGCAACTTGGCTATTTATCTTCCTCTTGTGTTCTAAATAGTCTGTTTCCTCAAACTTATATCTAGGGCTCAATAGCACTGGCTTCTGTTGAAGATTTTCCCTTTGTCATCTGAGTTATTTAGGTTTTACTCCTGCTTCATCTTCTTTGATAAACCTTCTCATTACACAACCTATATTCAGTCACTTGCCCAAGCCAACATTAAACTGATCTTCCTAAAATTGCCTCCCAAATGCTGAGCCTATACTTGCCCTACACTGAATCTGTCCACATTAATTATTTAGGGTTTGAATAATCATTTTTATAGATTCATTATTCTTCTTGCTATGCCTATTAGGAGAAAAGATGACTACAACACTCTGCTTTGGAGTCTCACCTCTACTGAACCTTAGTCTCTATAGGAATCAACATCATTTCCTTTCACAAATGTATTGAATGAAATTTTAATTATTAGTTAATATTTGACCAGGTTCTTATTCAAAATCCAATTCTGCCATGTTTTGTAATACTAGTCATTCAGATTCCCAAAGCTTTATCACCTGTGTTTACCCCCAAATACTGAGTTCATAAATATGTATCACCTTTCCTTCATATTATTTTCTATTCAACTTTTAAGATTCCTTTTTATCTGAAGGTAGGTGTGACACCTAATACACTAAACAGCAGAGATTGCAGTTGTGTTGAACGCAGGGAAGACATTCAATCACCATGTTTCAATGTAGACCTGATAGCTCTGATGTACAGAACTCAAAATTAAGAGTCAATATTGTACTCACAACTGTCTTTTGAAATTATCCTACACACTTGTATTTCTCATTAAAATCAGACACCTAAGACTTTGTCCCGGGATGTCACTTACATTTATTTCTTTCGTTTTGACTGTCCTCATTATACAAAATATCTCAGAAAAATAGCAACAATATAAAATTATCACTTATTTTTTTTTCAAATGCTGAAGAATAATTTTGCTTACTGGACAAAATTAGTATTATGAAAAAGATAAGATATTGAGTTGTGCTCAAGAGACAATTTCTATGTTTTGATTATAATATGATTAATAGTTTTTTGTTGATGTATGTGCATATATATATATATATATATATATATATATATATAATTACCTCTATATTATATACATCTTTGTCAATTCAATTGTTTCATAACTCATGACGTACAACAATATAAGCTTCAAATTTTAATAACTGCCTATTTGATTGTTTGTCTATAGTGATTAGATAGTAATGAAATCACTACAGAAAAAGGGAGACTGTGTACATTCAGTGTTACAGGTCTTTATGATGATGACTGTGGTAAAGGACATCCTTGTATCTGTGAAATGAGAATGGACTAAGTCCCTGCATCAATGTGCAGTATGAAGGAAAGGTAAAAATGAAATATCGTGTTCGTTTTTTCGTGTGATGATTTGTGACTAGTTACCAACTACAAGTTTTAGTCATAGGTCTCAGTCTCCTGTGTGAACAGAGACATGAGCTATTAAGGGAAAAATATTCTTCTGAAATCTGGGTTAACACAGGGGAAGCCATCTTTCTTCCTGGCACACAGAGAAGCTTGTGTCTGGAGAATGGTCGCTCTTTGCTCCAATACCCTGATAATTCATTTTTTTTTTCCTGAGTGATACACAGAACCATATAGAGAACCCTATAAATAGTAAACACACAGTAATATCACTCGGATATACTTATATCCCAGGGATTTGACTGTATAATAAATAACTAATTTGTTGTTGTGGGAGACTATTTGTTTGTTAGTTACTATTTGTTGTTTCTTGATTGTAGATACATTTATCTTTTGAAAAAGGATTTTGTTTGCTCTCAAATACAATTTCATATTTCATGACTGGTTGACAGGCTAGTTAAAAAAAAATCATAGAATCTGCCATATCCCATATATGATATCTTTCTTTCTCTGTCTCTCTATGATACATTTGATGATAAATTGAAACCACATAGATACAGTAAAATGTATTGAGGCCAGCTGGATATGGTGGCTCAGAATTATAAATCTCCTGCAAATGTGAATTTGAGGGATGACTAGGCTATATAGTACATTTGAACAACATTGGCTATAGAGTGAGACTGTCTCATAAAGCCTGAAAATGATTGTAGTAATAATAGGAATATAGTTTATAAATACTTTTGAAGGGAGAAGCAATTGCTTTGATAGAATTTTAGTAAATTGAGTAAATTCAAGGCATTTATTATTGATCTAGTGAGATGTTACTTTCTCTGATCCACATTCATATTTGTCAGTTTTCTGGATTATTTCACAACATCCACAAGGTCAATTTCATGCTGTATCATCATGTGTAGTTTCCTGTGACCTTCAGTTTTGAAGTGGTTATTAATTTGGGATTTCTTTCTGGTTTCGATCCTGATATTTTAAAAAAAAAAATCAAGTCTTAAGGTTGGAGTGTGTATGTAACAATATATATCTATAGTAAGTCATAAGAAATAAGAATTGTACCAAATATGTACCAATGTTTGGAGCTCTCCGCCCACCCAGAGCACCTGAACTCTGGCAGGACACAGGTTCTCTCCCACTTCCCTCTTTCCCCTATAACCATGGCCCTGCAAGGCTGTTGTTGCTCTCTTGCTTACCTTGGATCCCCTTCCTCAATCTTGTCTGCCTTGTCTCGCTTTAGTGGTAGAGGATGTGTGCGCTGTAATTAGACATGCCAGCTCAGGTTCTTTTTATGAATTAATACGTTTTTATATTAATTGTTATTTTTATTTGATACTCTATTTACTTTTCAAATTTTATCCTCTTTCCAGTTTCCCATTAGCAAACCCCTTATCCTATCCCCCATTTCCCCTGCTTGTACACCCTATGAGGGTGCTCCCCCACCCATATGACCACTTCTGCCTCACAACCAGAGCATTCCCCTATGCTAGGGCATCACAGGATAAAGGGTTTCTCCACCGATAGATGCCAGATAAGGCCATCCTATGCTACATATGTAGGTGGAGCCAACGGTCCCTGCATGTGCACTTTTTGGTTTGAGAACTCTGGTGTTTATGGTTGGTGATATTGTTGTTCTTCCTATGGGGATTCAAATCCCTTCAGATCCTTCAGTCCTTACCCTAACTCCTCCATTTGGCTCCCCATGATTTGTAGTCTGTGGGTTTGCTGCAATAATTAGCATCTGTATTGTTCAGGCCCAGGCAGAATCTCTCAGGAGACTGCTATAGCAGGATCCTGTCAGCAAGCTCTTCTTGGCATCAGCAATAGTATCTGGGTTTGATGACTGCATATGGTATGGATCCACATCTAGAATGAACACTTTCTGAATGAACTTTCCTTCAGTCTCTGATCCATTCACTTTCCCTGTATTTCATTTAGACAGAACCAATTCAGGGTTAAAATTTTGTTGATGGATGGGTGGCCTCATCCCTCAACTAGGGGCCACATCTAACCACTGGATATGGTCTCTAAACATTTGCTCTCTCCTTTGTTGGGTATTTCAGTTAATATTATTTTTCGGTCCTGGGAGCCTCTTGCTTTTCTGGGATCTGGGATTTTCTGGTGGCTTCCCCAGTTAACAATCCCCCACTGCTACACAACTCTGTTCAATTTCCTGTCCTGTTGTACATCTCTCCAGTCTCATCCCACACCTGATCCTGTCACCCTTTTTCCCCATTGCCCGACTCCCTCACTCTCAAGCCCTTCCCTCCTATGAGTATTTTGTTCTTACTAATGGAAGGTTTTCCCTTCTCTGAGGAAATGGCAAAGGGTTAATAGGGGTAGGGACATGTGAGCCTAGGATTGGCAGGAGAAGAGAGAGTGGTGAATATATAAATAAATTATTTTAAAAAGAAAGAAATATAAAATAGCTAAACCTGAGCCATGTTTCAAGTCTGAAAAATAGTTCCTCTTTGGTTACAGCTTTGAGCCTTCACCTAAATTCTTATTCCATATTCCTTTAACTTTCAGTAGTAAAATGGGAAATGAAATAATACAATTCTTCCTAAGTTTGTTTGGTTTAGTGTCCAGAGTGAGACAGGGACCTGTGATAAGGGAGACACCCAAGACTCAATGATGGCATCTATGAATGTGACTAACTATATTGGCTTATGGACCTTGAAGAGGTGTATGAATACTATTTGTTTTCAATCCATTAACTCTAACACAACATATATAAAGATTTATTAGCTCTGCACGTGCTACACAGTAAAGAGTTGTATATTGTGCTTTTTAACAATGTGCAGTGCTATTTGTATCCATTTAATCTCCTTTTGTTGTCTAATTGCTCTGGATAGGAATTCAAGTACTATATTAAATAGGTAGGGAAAGAGTGGGCAGCCTTGTCTAGTTCCTGATTTCAGTGGGATTGGTTCAAGTTTCTTTCCCTTTAGTTGGATGTTGGCGATTGGTTTGGTATATATTGTTTTTACTATGTTTAGGTATGGTCCTTGAAGTCCTAATCTTTCAATGACTTTTACCATGAAGTGGTGTTGAAAATAGTAGAAGATATTTTGAGGAAAAGCCTCCAGTACAGGTACACAGGGGGAATTTTCCTGAATAGGACACCAACGGTGTATGCTCTAAGAATTGTCAAATAGTACCTCATAATATTGCAAAGCCTCTGTAAAGCAAAGGACACTGTTAGTAAGACAAAAAGGTAATCAACATACTAGGAAAATATCTTTACCAATCCTAAATCCAATAGAGGTATAATATCCAAGATATACAAAAAACTCAAGAAGTTAGACTCCAGAAAACCAAATAACCCTATTAAAATGGGTTGTAGAGCTAAAGAAAGAATTCTCACTGAGGAATACCAAATGGCTGAGAAGCACCTTAAAAAAAAAAAAAAAAAAAAAAAAAAAAAAAAAAAAAAAAAAAAAAAAGGTTAAACACCCTTAATAATCAGGGAAATGCAAATCAACAAAACAACACTGAGATTCCACCTACCAACAGTAAGAATGGCTAAAATAAAAAAAAACTCAGGTGACAGCAGAGGCTGTCAAGGATGTGGAGAAAGAAGACCACACTTCCATTACTGATGGGATTGTTGCAAGCTGGTACAACCACTCTGGAAATCAGTTTCGCAGTCCTCAGAAAATTAAATATAGTACTACCCATTCCACAAATACTATGGCTGGACATATACCCAGAAGATGCTCCAACATGTAATAAGGACACAAGCTCCACTATATTCATAGAAGCTTTCTTTATAATAGTCAGAAACTTGAAAGAAACCAGATGACCTTAAACAGAGAAATGGATACTGAAAATGTGGTACATTTATACAATGGAATACTACTCAACTATTAAAAGCAATGATTTCATGAAATTCTTGGGCAATTGAGTGGATCTGAAGTATATCATCCTGAGTGAGGTAACACAATCACAAAAGAGCATACATGATATGTGCTCACTGATAAGTGGATATTAGCCCAATAGCTAGGAATACTCAAAATACAGTTCCCAAAACACATGAAATTCAAGATGAAGGAACACCGAAGTAAGCACACAATCAAAAGTAAAAGAATGATATGATAGCTCCATATGGCTGATCACCCTGAAATTTTGGAACTCAAAAGTTAGGAGGAATAAGATCAAGTGTTTAGGGCAGTTTCAGCTAAATATTAATTCTGGGCCACGCTGAAATATATGGAACCGCATATTATAAAAAAAAAATAAAAAATTAAAAAGAAATAAACTTAAAAGAGTGCTAAAGGAGGATGAGCTAAGACCAGAGACTCCACAAAGAATTCAGTGGAGCTGGATTAGAGTCTGTACTGAAGAGGCAAATGTTTTACACGTTGTTGCCTAACTTCTCCAATAGTAATTTGTATCCCTAGGTATTGCGTAGCCCAGATATCCACAGGAAACCATATATGATCACCTTTTATCATTCTTACTACATTCTTGAATCATCTTTCTCATTTTCTTGCTCTCAGTGCTTGATTCTATGTATGTAGGCAGAGTAAGCAGAGTGTTAAAACAGCTATGAGTACAAATGACCACGGTGAATACAAACAGAGGAAATATCAAAATAGAACTGTTTTGTGTTTTCTTAAGACCTGTGAATTTATGATATTCTATGGTAGTAAAAGTTCTACCAGAAAAGACACCATCAAGAGGTGAGATGCTGGCCAGGATAAACCAGTCCTCCCCGTGAAGCAAGATATCAGCCCATCCTTTGCTGTGGTCTGGTTACTACTCCAGGTATCCCTCACCTCAGCCTGGGACAGGAAGAGCAGCTTGCAGCTGTGCAATGATAGCACTGAGGCCTGAGGGTCTGATTGGAAGGTTTGAATGTGGAATTGTGATTGTATCTATCTCAACATATAGGAATGATCTGTAGTGTTTTCACAAATAAAGGCTTTTACAGCAAAGCAGCCAGGAACATGTGTGTTTGTGAGTGAGTGTGTGTGTGTGTGTGTGTGTGTGTGTGTGTGTGTGTGTGTGCTTATGGATGTCTTTGGTTTTGTTTGTTTGTTTTTATAATAAATTTAAAGACAAAACTCCACAAAACAAATATTTCTTCCAGTTTTTCACTTCAAAGATTTATTACCTGGTCATGTGAGATGTGAGTTTGTTACAACATGGTTTATGCTCCTCTTTGGTTCAAGAAACAAAACTGGACTGTCAATCAAGTCCATTCCATTGGTAGTCACTATTCAATCCTAATTGTGCTTCCTAACAGTTTGCATTATTCTATACATTTAGAGCTCAAATGTAGAAGGCTTAGAGAAAGCTGTTGCTCTTTGGCTTTACAGTTATAGGCATGCTCCTATCTGTCCAAACAAACAAAAATGAAACATCCACTGTGTGTTCAGTCTCTCTTAATAACATTCCTCCTTCCTCAAGCACACTGGTAAGCTACTCATCTCTCACTAATGCTTGGCCACAATAACGAAGGTCACATGCTCCACTATATTCATAGCAGCAGTACTTATAATAGCCAGAAGCTGGAAATAACCCAAATGTCCTTCAGTTACATTTCACATGCTATCCCCAAAGCACCCTATGCCATCCCCCTGACTCTACTACCCCACCCACACATTCCTGCTCCCTTCTTGGCCCTGGCATAATCTGTTCAGGGGTATATGATCTTTGCAATACTAAGGGCCTCTCCTCCCATTGATGGCCGATTAGACCATCCTCTGCTATATATGCAAGTAGAGACCCACTTGCTCACAGACTTTGCATGATGTTAGAAGAGGCAAACAATATGTAGAAATCACAAAGAAATATTCCCTGAGCATGTGGTTAGCCTCTGTGGTAAAGATGACACCCTCTTAGCAAAGATAAGGATGGAAGAAGGTCTTAGCACCATTTATATTTCCATTTGCAAGGTGACGTAAACCTCTCAGATGAGGGAGGAATGTGGGTTTTCTAGAGCAGCAATAGCTCAAGGCTGTTGATGTGTCAGTTTCTCACTTTTGCTCATGTACCCTCCCTATCCTGTCCTTCCAAACACCTGCACTCTTAGAAAATCTAGACTATTTTTGTCTTAGAGAAGCTTCTGGAAGCTAAAATGCTCAAAAAACAACATTAGAAACAACCTTCTCTTGAAATATACCAGGTTCTTTCAGTACTCCTGATAACAGTTACTCTAAACCTAAGAAGGAGGTGACACAATCTTGATGACCACATGAAAACATAAGCTTAAGTATCAGTCTTTTGATCATATTAATATGGTAAGCAAAGACTGGAGCGTTGCCCCACAAGTAATGTTTGATATTGAATGCAACTTACTATTCATTCTCCAGGTTATGATTAAAAACATTATTTGAAGCTTCAAATGGTGATTCATACATTTAATCTCAGCACCTGCGAGAAAAAATCATTCAATCTGTGTGATTCTGAGGCCAACCTGTTCTATATGGTAATCTGCAGCCCGGATAGGGTTAAATAGTGAGACCCTGTCCTGCACACAAGAAAACAAAATGCTATTTGTGTATCTTATTAAACCTTCACAGCAACCCTATAAAGAAACAGGACTTCTGATGTACTGTGGTGAAAGAATCTGTGAATGATGGGACATGAAGTCACAAGTGCCTGGTTTGGTGTTTTCACTCATGACGCCTTAACTGCCAGACTCATGCTTCATGGGAAACTAAAATCCAGGCTCTTTTAAGTGTCAATTTTATCCAAATTCCATGCATGAATTAATGATGTATTTGGAATATAGGTTAATAGTGTCCTTAAGTCAGTCAGCTGACATTTTCAGAGCCTTTTCTGCAGAAAGTTGAGACAGCACAAGCATCTGCCTGCACAAGGACACTGTGACCACTTTGTTCAACACTGCTGCTTCTCCACTCCACTTCCCATGTCCTCTGTGTGTGTGTGTGTGTGTGTGTGTGTGTGTGTGTGTGTGTGTGTGTAAGTGTATGTGCATGTGTGTGTGTGTGTGTGTGTGTGTGTGTGTGTGTGTTTGTGTAGTTTATAAATAGAATGATTTCCGCAGTGTGAGGGGTTACAGACAAAAGTGACTAGATGGAGTTATTATGGAATCATCCACACTGCATCCACGGAACTTTTATTACGCTGTTGAGATGATGTAAAGTCTGTCATCTGTTTCAGTGAAGGTCATGTGCATGATAATGGCAGACTTGAGTGGTAACCCATACATATTTGAGTTAAAGTATCAAAAACTGGAATTTGAATTGTCTTAGTGGGTAAAAGCACTACAGCATAGTCTGATGACAGCCAAAAAATTGTTTCATTGAATTCTCCTTAGAAAAAAAGAACTAACCCCCAAAGTTTTCCTCTGTGTACCACATGGCTTATATGTATTCAAGCATTTGTAAACATACACACATGAAACAATAATGATCAATAAAAAAGTTCTTCTTATACATCTATAAAAATAAACAATTTTAGGATACAGCCCTGGTTATATAAGTATCAGGCAGAACTATCTATTGATAAGCACATGAATAGTTTGTAAACTGGGAGAAAAATTTGGAGGTGGAGTGAAAGAAATAACTAAAGAAACCACTGAGTAGGTATAATTCAAGGCTGGCTGAAAGTTAGTTTAGTAATGGAAGAGAAAAGCAGGTGGTCCCCTCCTACCTATGCTATTAGGCATCAGGCTTGACAGTGTATCTTCAGTTCCTCTTCCAGTCTTGAACCATCCACAATTTCCCAGTGTGTGGTTAATCACTGTATCTTGAGTTAAAGAACAATGTAAATTGTTTTCATCAAAACAAGCCAGCCAATTGGAAAACCTACAATCAAATGAAAATAAAGTTTAGTGAGAGCTGTGAACATATTGTAAAATAGGTGAGCTCATAGCAATATACTATTGAAATCAAATAGTCTTTCACTTCTTCTCTTTATTCTGTTATTATTATCATTGTTTTTGTTACTATCATCGTCATTTGTATTATTATTGTTGCTATTATGATTACTGTGTTGAATGAGGTCAAGACTTAGTACATGCCCTACCATGAACCGTGCCCTCAATCCCAGTGAAGTGTCTAATGTATCCAGCATGTGAATCATCACTAGAATGCACAACCTCAGTAGCAATGTTTGCACAGAAAGGGCTTTCAAAGAAGGTCAACTGATGCAAAATCCAGCTTTCCCATTAAAAGGCACAAACGATAGTGTATTCTCGAAAAATTTTGAGAGGCCATGGTTCCATGTTCAAATGTAGAAGCAGTTTCATAAAGTTTTGAAGTTTTTAAGGATGTACAAAATCATAAAATCAGGACAATTGTGTTATACATTTGTGTGTACATCAGAGGGGTGTTTATAGCAAGATAGGAGAAGATTTTCTACAAGTCATCAGAAGACATTCTACGCCTTCAGGTAAATGGATGTTAGTGGTCAGCTGTCTTCATAGATTTCATTAAGTTTTTATCTACTAATCAAAAGATGTTAGTTCTGACACAGGTTACTTAAAGGGCTAGAGCTAGCCTCTGGTAACATAAATAGTCCCTAGACCCATAGCAACACATCAACCTTACCTTTCTGTACTTTAAATCAGCTGACGGAAACACCTTAGTAGGAATTCTCATCAAACACCCAATGACGAAATTCACAGAAGAAAAATCACCTCATCTCATCTCTAAAATTCAGTTGGGAATATTTTCATCCTAACTGATAGATTGTAAATGAAGTAGATATCATGTGATAATCTATTTCAGGGATCTTAAAATATGTATCTCCTTGAATCCCATGACTTCATGCATAAAATAGCTTTCTTAGTATTTTCTAAAGACAGGAAGAGTGAGGATAGAGGACTGTGAGTGTGACAGCAGCTTGTGATCCATAGCAAGGTACAACTATCTCAAAACAACAACCACCACCACCACCACCACAAAAACAAACCAACAACAAAACATCAGAAAAAAACCAAACTGGGCATGAGTCTATAGCCCAGGGATAAAGTACTTGCTGAGCATGCTCATTGTCTTAGATTTGATACCCCAGTACCATGAAAATATCAGCAGTAAACTCTTTATATGGAATGGCATCACTGTTCACAGTCTATATTACCTGTGATTAAAAATCTAGAAGCAATTACAGGCAGACATTACCAGTGGAAATGTGCTTTAAAGGCATTTCTAATACACACTAAGATTCATTAGCAGGATTCAAAATCAAAAAATAAATATAAAAAATAGCAACATAATAGAAGATTTCTAAAAGTTGATTTAAAAATTGTGAGTAGACAAGTTTAAGTCCCAATGTTTTTTTTTTTTTTTTGTTGTTGTTGTTGTTTTTTTCCCAATGGTTTTGCTAAAGACACAGGTTTTGCTCTCTGTGCACGAATGCTCATCTTTTCTGTCTTCAAATATCATGTATAGTCATTTCTTTTGCAGCATCTGGCAAAATATTTTCCTTCTTTCCCTTGTTCTCAGACTCAGCTTTCAAAAGCAATTTCCTCTTTTTGATTTGGTCAAGAGGAGGGGCAGAAAACCATGAGATTGAGTGTTCCTCAGAGGAAATTTAGTTCTGCCTTTCTTCTTGGAGTCTCTAAGGTGATACAGACCAGGAAAGGCCCAAATTACCCCAACTGGGGAATCCATTCCTTCTACCCACATCACTTCAGGTAGAGACACAGGTAACAATAGCTGCTTTTATTGTTTTTCTATCAAATGTTCAAATAAACTCTAGAGAATTTCATATGGTGTGACTTGAGAGCAGGATTGATGGGAGCTCTTTTGGCTGTGTTATATCAGGTTAAATCTGGCAGCATGTGAAAACTGTTACTCTGCATTGGTGATTTTCTTTCAGAGTATACAGGAACTTGTGTGCTAAGAAATCAATGTAGAGGAATCTATGGAGTTCATGACTCTTTAACTGGATTACATGTTTATATATTACCTATTTGAAAGATGTGATAATAGTATCCTGGTAAAGTGTGTCAGTGTGTAAGTGTACTGCATACTGAATACCTGAGTTTGATCCCTGTAAATCAAAGGATAGTGGAGTGGGAGAACTCACTTTGAAAATGTGTCTTCTGGACACATGCACATTGGCCTGTGCACACCCAATCTAAGAGCAATATTAATAAATAACCATTTGGAAAATAATTCTGTAATTGAAGGATGTCTTTTGTCAAGAAATAAGGCAAATGGTGAATCACTTCAGAAAACTTCATAAATTAAAAAAAATAGAAAAGAATCCTATCACAAGTGCAGCTTGTCTTTATTATCTGCTGGCTCTTAGCTCATTTATTAATGTAAGGGTAATGCCAGTTACAAATGTTTACTCTTTACTAATACATTGATATCTATTATCAAATTGTATCTTTTATGGTCATTAGATCATGTAAGCTGCATAGTGAATTTTTTTCATATAACTTCCTTTTGCAACCAATGTATGAGTTTGTTATATGTGACATGACTTTGTAGATTTAAGATTGAAACATTGTATTGTACCCTCTATGCCTTTTTCTGTTGCTTATGGGACTTCATTGGCAAAGTCCCATTTCTACTTTCCTGGTTGCTTCACTTAATAAAGATAACAAATCATTTCTGAAGATTTTCAGCCCGAAGCCTCAGATGAGAGAGAATATACAGTATTGCCTTGTTGGGCCTGAATTATCCCACTCAGTAGGATCTATTTGAATCCACTTACCTAGTCCAAGCATGGAGATGAATGTGTAGACTGTGGCCTGGTGGAGACGTTGGACATCTCTGCTGACTGGGGCTTCAAACCAAGAGATATTTATGTGTCTTGAGTTACCTGCAGTAATGTCTGGAAAACTATGAGAATCTTATATTTTTAAAAAGGCTGAAATATCATTTAGTATTCATTTGTTTATCAAGATGTGTAAGTAATTTTAAAGCAACATTTTTATTTATTCCTAAATTTTTGACTCTGTTATTTGAAGAGATTGTTTAATTTTTTTCAATGATTTTAAGTAGTAGCACTTTTACGTAACATTTTTTATGTGCTGAATATTTTGAACAAACAGGCTGTATCCATAGTATATTGCCTTAGAAGTAAATTTTAATTCTTCCATATTTCCTAGAAATTGCTGTTACCATTAGCAATATAAACGGTCATCAGTGGAAAGAGAGTCCCATTTGTCGTGCAAACTTTATATGCCTCAGTACAGGGGAGCACCAGGGCCAAGAAGTGGGAGTTGGTTCATAGGGGAGTGGGGGGGAAGGGTATGGGGGACATTTGGAATAGCACTGGAAATGTAAATGAAGAAAATACCCAAAAAAAGGGGGCAAAAGAAAAGAAATATAAAAAAAATTAATCCAAATCTTCAAATGTTTCTCACATGTAATGGAAATCGAGGTCAGTCCATGCTGCAGGGTTTGGATGACTAAGGAGTTAGTCAAACCCCACCCTTTCCCAACCTTCTGTATCATCAGATCCAGGTGCATTCCAATAGGTTGGCATTTTAACGTTTTATTTAGAAATCACTCAAGGACATATTTTAACAGAGAACATACTCTACATCCTCCCAAGATGAGTGAGCAGGAGGTCACTTTCTCAGCTGTGAGATTCCAAAAGTCTTCAGGGTTGTAGAACCAGGTGAGGCTTGTGGAGACTCTGAAGCCTAGAAAAGCTGGCCTCAGAGGTAAGTGCTTTAAGTGTCTAAAATCACTTTTTAATAAATTGTACTTTAAATTTTTAGTAATTTAAAAATATCCCACTACCTTTTTTTTGAAATGTATTGTGTTCCATTTCATCTGGGCTTAGTTATGCATGAGGGTGAGAGAGAAGAAAAGAGTATTAGTTGGAGGGTAATTAGGTACAAAATTGGTCAAAATTAAGTTTAAAAAATAAAGCAATCAATTTTTAAAATTAAAAAAAGAAAGAAAAAATATAACCTTTCTGCTTTTTAGATGCTTGTTGGTAAGGGAATAAATCAGATATACTGAGTAGAATAATGGGAATCTGCAAAATAAAATAATAATAATAATAATAATAATAATAATAATAATAATAATAATAATAATAACATTATTACTTGAGAATCAAGGATGGATTAAACAATTAGGGCTTTAGTAGTACTAGTAGTAGTAGTAGTAGTAGTAGTAGTAGTAGTAGTAGTAGTAGTAGTAGTATTTAGTCTAGTCAAATAGAATTCTGAAATCTTTAAAACTAATATTAAAACTACTGTTTAAAAAACTGTGAAATTTTCTAGAGAAATGAACTCCTTAGGACAGGAAGCTTATGCATTAGAAACAGCATTTTAATCTGGCAGTGGTGGTGCATGCCTTTAATCCTAAAAATTGGGAGACAGAGGGAAGTGGTTTTCTGAGTTTGACACCAGCCTGGTCTACAGAGTGAGTTTCTGGATAGCTAGGGACACACAGAAAAATTCTATCTTGAAACCTTCCCCCACCCCAACCAAAGAGAAAAAAGAAAAAGAAAATAAACAATACTTTCATTCAAGAAGAAAGTATTTTGTCTTGTTTTGTTTTATTTGTTTGTTTGTTTGTTTGTTTGTTTGTTTTTATCAAGAAAGGGTTTTTCTGTATCGCCTGGCTGTCCTGGAACTCACTCTGTAGAGCAGGCTGGCCTCAAATTCAGAAATCTGCCAGCCACTGTCCCCCAAGTGCTGGGAATAAAAGGCATGTGCCACCATGCCTGGCTAAGATGAAAGTGTTTTAATTGTCATAAGCATCCAAACTTTCAACCTAGCAGACAAACTGGGTTCTGAAAAAACACCAAATGTTCTAAAGAAACAAAATCCTAAGGAAATGAAGTGTATGCATTAGAAACAATGCTTTCACTCTTGAGGAAAGTATTTTATTAGTCATAAATATCCAAATATGTAATAAAACTAAGCAAAATCAGTTGTCCATCAGAAGAGGAAGTTTCTTCCTGAGAAAAAAGTTGCAAATGAATGGAGAGGGGATAAGATATGTAGTCTATGTGGGAATGAGCAAACCCCAGTTTGAGTTCCCAAAAATATCAAGAATAATTTTGTTTATTACTGAAACTGAGGTAATGTCAAATTTTATCCATTTTAATTACTCTATACACATTGCCACAGCTGTGCTCCAAGAAGAGATCTTTTTCTTTTTTGATATAATGGTGAACAAAGGCATGAGTTTAAGATTCCAAATGCCTTAGATACACCAAAATGTTGAGTATTATATATAGCAATTTTGAACTTACAAGAAAAAAGTGATTCTTAACTTGTAGGCACTTTCAAAATGGAAATGTATATAGATAAGGTCCAGAACAACCGTGCTTCCCTAACATTTCTCACAAACACCCATCCCACTATCTTTCCTCTCAATCCTCAGTTATTTTCCTTGTTGGACTTCATGCCCTTGCTTGGTACTTTGTATTTGGATAGTATCCATATGTCAAGTGCCTTCTTTAGAATGCCCACTTGTTCCTATAGAATTGGGTGAGGGCACCTGCCTATCATCTAGCTCCTTCTAAGCTGAGTTCAAAATTTTTGAGACTTCATATTTGTAGGATTTCTAGAGTCTGTACATTTTAGGTCGAAATCGAAAATTTTGAGTCTATATTTTTAGTCAGTACATATGATAGATTTGTACAAAATTTTCCCTTGTTTCCATGCTACACAAATTGTAATTAGTATTGAGAACTGGCCTATTAATAGAGATTTTCTTGCTTTGTTTTGCTGATTTAAGTGTGTTCAGTTCCCTGGAAGTTCATTGTGATAGCTCTCGGGATCCTCATTTCCCTTCGACTGGTAATTATTGCAGTGCTTGTGACAAACAGTGAGTAATTGAGATGCACCTTCTTTGACCTTCTGCCTAAAGAATAGCTTTACACATGAACTACGCAGTTATACATGCTGTACTTTCTTCTGCCTATAATCAGGGGGTGAGTCAGAAACTCTGGAGTTATAATATTTTTCCTGACAAAATGCAGTGTTCTGTTCTCATTTTACTTAATCTCTTAGCTCTGGGGATGTTGAGAGTTCCCCTGTTTGGTCTCATTTTTGGTCATGTTCCTTCTGAGGACTTGGTGATAGGCTAATTTGTGATCTCAGGTGATTGTGAATCTAATGTAAACATTTTTTGAGAAAGAGCTGTGCAAAGAATTGATGGCCTTCTTTTTATAATTCTTCAATGTATACTGAGGTCATGCTTAAGTAAGAAGACTTCATCTGTACAGAGAAATTAAAGGTTAAACTTCATTGATTTTCTCTACATTAGCAGAGGAAATCACTTTCAGTGATAAAACATAACTATGTATGTGGATATATTGCATTACATATGCACCAATAAGAATCATGCCATTTCTTAATGTGTTTTATTAGTTCACATTTTCATAGTGTATTAAGTAATCACTGAATATTTTACTTAGGTAATTAACTGTAAATTTGTGCTGCATATATGAAGTGAGTGGACGATACTTCCACCTTAATTTTATTCAGCTATGTGATTTGTTTTACAGTAAACCTAACTTATTGAAATATTGAAGTATCTGTTTCTATAGTGAGTTAATTGAAGTGATAATTTATAAATGTTAAAGTACCAATGAAAGTAATGATATGTGTTGGGTGTCAACATGAAGCTTTTTCTCTAACCTTAAATTTCAATATATACTTCTTATAAGCATTTTAGATATTATAACTGTGACTAACTTAGTTTTTCAGTATGGTCACCAAAAACATGAACTGCAGGAATTTCTAAAACACCACAATAACTGCAGCATCATGCAAAGAGACATCAACTTGAAGGATGAACTGCTGAAAAATAAGTCTATAGAGTGTAATCTTCTGGAAACCCTCAACAGGGATCAGGACATATTGCGTGATAAAACCAAGACTGTTTTAGATTCCTTACAGCACACAGGTATGTTGCAGCGGAAGACCATAAATACAGAATTGCATTATTATCTTTATTCGTTCTCTGGAAAATTTGAAGATCAACCAGAAGCTTAAGACACTGGTGAACTTTGGGATCATTTGTGGGTTCCTTATTTCATGTAGGGGTCTGGAAACTCAGAAGTTCATCTTTTGATTAGGAGAATATTACAGTTTCTAAAATCCAGGTTATGTTTGGCACTCCTACTGCCCTCTGGGGTGGGAATTACAAATCAGTACTTCTGAAAATTTTTAATCGTTTTGGTCCATGGGAAAATATGAATCTCCAAATTTTTTGTTGACAGAATATGGAAATTTTTAGTAAGTGTGTATTTGTGAATTATTTACACTAAAACAGACTTAGAGCATTTATTGGATGAACTTTTAAAAGGAATGTGTGTGTATGTGTGTATGATCGTGAGTGTGTGTGTGTGTGTGTGTGTGTGTGTGTGTGTGTGTGTGTGTGTGTGTGAGAGAGAGAGAGAGAGAGAGAGAGAGTCTGTGTTTTTCATCTGACATGTCTTGAGAATGTTGGACTGTTGGTAAATAAGAGACTCTCCCTGCAGAAGACAAGTAAATTTCACCAGGGTTTGTGCACTCTGCACAACTCTGTCAATGACACAATAATTGAGGCTGGAAAGATGAAAAGATTAATTGTCACAGGAACCTTTCTTAACCTTCAGTGTGACTGGTCATTTTAACTGACACAGTTTATCAACCATCATTAGTCATTTTGAGAAGATTTGGAGATAACAAAGAGCTCTTGTATATATTCTCACCACTCTGTGATAGGATATGATGTTTCTCATTATGTCAGGATTAATATATTTAAATCGACTACTACATTATAAAATTTGTTGCAGGAAAAAAAACCCCAAAACAACCCTTGAAATATCCTAGACCCATGAAAAAGTTTTTGTCACTAAAAAACCACTTAATTATCTATAAAAGGTAGCCTAATGAAATAATTACTATAATTATGAGGTTGAAGGAGGAGGATTTTAATGTTCAGGAATATCAGGATATCCCAGCAAATTCCAGGACAGCCTAAGAGAAAAATGAAGGTTGGAAATAAAGTTACTTAATAGAGTATGTAGCTGGCAGTGGTGGCACATGCGTTTATTCCCAGCACTTGGGAGGCAAGGCAGGTGGATTTTTGAGTTCAAGGCCAGCCTGGCCTACAGAGTGAGTTCCATGGCAGGTAGGACTGCACAGAGAAACCCTGTTATGAAAAAAAATATATATATATGTACACACACACACACACACACACACACAAACACACACACACACACACACACACACATATATATATACAGCATGACAGCATGGACATTCCCAGCTCCTCTCTAAACAAAATATTCATATTGAGGTGATCTTGCAACTCAAGCTTCATGCACTTTTAACATTTGGACATGTGATCACAACACTGAAGACATCAACATAATCAGGAGAACAGTCTACAAACACAAAAACTTCTGTCTTATATCTCTTAAGGTAAGATCATTAATTACAGATCTTGGCATAATGCTAAGTGCAAGGAGTGTATAGACCAGTGTGAGCACAATGGCTTACTACAGGTCAAGAATTCTGTCATCAGTTTAACTGCCTCAGAGTAGCAAGTGCTCATTGCATGCTTCTGGCCCATGGTATCTCACAAACCTCTGCTTCATAGAACTTGGATTTTTTAGAACCTGATCTGCATGGAATTATATTGTATGGTCCTACATCCAGTGTGTTTCAATTTGCAAACTAACCTCAAGTTCAGTGATGTTTGTTACATAAGTCCGTGTCTTGCTTTTGGGTTTGTTGTGAGACATGATGCCATTCTGTAGCACAGGATAACTTGGAAATCACTGTAGAACCAAGGTTGGTATGAAAATGACCATTTACACTAGGCTGCCTTCCTCCTGCCTCTCTCTTTGGAGTGCTCTGATTATAGGCATAACTCATCATGCCAGGCTGATTTACTTCCCTTTAAAGCATAAACACTTTTCTTTTGTGTGCATATCCTATATTTTCTCTACTGATTCATCCATGATTGACATAGGAACTATTTCTATATCTCTATGTTATTAACAATGTTTCATAGAACATGGGGATGCAGGGGTCCCGCAATATCAAAAAATCTTAATTTTGAGCTGTGTGAGATTTTCCTTTAAAAAATACAGTTTTAATAAACCTTAATAAATATATTGTTCTGATAACAGAATACCAGAGAACAATAAGTTTAACAACTTATTTTCTCTGTTGCAGGCAGAGGTGTTAAAGTATACTGGTTCTGTTATGGTATGAAATGTTATTATTTCGTCATGGACAGAAAACCATGGAGTACATGTAATCAGGCCTGCCAGAATTCCAGCTTAACTTTTCTGAAGATAGACAATGAGGATGAACTGGTACTGTAGACTCTTACTTGGCCTTTTATTCTCTTAGGCCCAGTCTCTAACCCTGAATATTGAGATACTGAATTCAGTTGTATTTAAACATTTGTATATTGTTTTCCTGTAATGTGAACAAAACTGTAGAGACTGTTTTGTATAGAAACATTTCTTCTTCTTCTTCTTCTTCTTCTTCTTCTTCTTCTTCTTCTTCTTCTTCTTCTTCTTCTTCTTCTTCTTCTTCTTCTTCTTCTTCTTCTTCTTCTTCTTCTTCTTCTTTACATTTACATTAAGTTTTATTTATTTTTTTAAATTAGGTATTTATTTCATTTACATTTCCAATGCTTTCCCAAAAATCCCCACCATGCTCCCCCACTCACCCACTCCCATTTCTTGACCCTGGCATTCCCCATTACTGAGGCAGATAAAGTTTACACGACCTCTTTCCACTAATGGCCAACTAGACCATCTTCTGATACATATGCAGCTAGAGACACGAGCTGGTTGTTATCGTGTAGAAGAATGTGAATCGACCCATTCCTCTCTCCTTGTACTAAGGTCAAATCTAAGTGGATCAAGGAACTTCACATAAAACCAGGGACACTGAAACTTATAGAGGAGAAAGTGGGGAAAAGTCTCGAGGATATGGGCACAGGGAAAAAATTCCTGAATAGAAGAGCAATGGCTTGTGCTGTAAGATCAAGAATTGACAAATGGGACCTCATGAAACTGCAAAGCTTCTGCAAGGCAAAAGACACTGTCAATAAGACAAAAAGACCACCAACAGTTTGGAAAGGATCTTTACCTATCTTAAATCAGATAGGGGACTAATATTCAATACACATAAAGAACTCAAGAGGGTGGACTCCAGAAAATCAAATAACCCCCTTAAAAGATGGGGCTCAGAGCTGAACAAAGAATTCTCACCTGAGGAATACCAAAAGGCTGAGAAACACCTGAAAAAATGTTCAACATCCTTAATCATTAGAGAAATGCAAATCAAAACAACCCTGAGATTCCACCTCACACCAGTCAGAATGGCTAAGATGAAAAATTCAGGTGACAGCAGATGCTGGCAAGGATGTGGAGAAAGAAGAACACTCCTCCACTGTTGGTGGGATTGCAAGCTTGTACAACCACTCTGGAAATCAGTCTGGCGGTTCCTCAGAAAAGTGGACATAGTACTACCAGAGGATCCAGCAATACTTTTCCTGAGCATATATCCAGAAGATATCCCAACCGGTAAGAAGGACACATGCTCCACTACGTTCATAGCAGCCTTATTTATAATAGCCAGAAGCTGGAAAGAACTCAGATGCCCCTCAACAGAGGAATGGATACAAAAAAAATGTGGCACATTTACACAATGGAGTACTACTCAGCTATTAAAAAGAACGAATTTACGAAATTCCTAGGCAAATGGTTGGACCTGGAGGGCATCATCCTGAGTGAGGTAACCCAATCACAAAAGAACTCAAATGAAATATACTCACCGATAAGTGGATATTAGCCCAAAAACTTAGTATAGCAAGATATAAGGTACAAGATGCAAAACACATGAAACTGAAGAAGAACGAAGACCAAAGTGTAGACACTTTGCTCCTTCTTAGAATTGGAAACAACCACCCATGGAAGGAGTTACAGAGTCAAAGTTTGGAGCTGAGACAAAAGGATGGAATATCTAGAGACTGCCATATCCAGGGATCCATCCCATAACTAGCCTCCAAACGATAACACCATTGCATACACTAGCAAGCCTTTGTTGCAAGGACCATGATATAGCTGTCCCTTGTGAGACTAGGCCGGGGCCTAGCAAACACAGAAGTGGATGCTCACAGTCAACTATTGGATGGATCACAAGGCCAACAATGGAGGAGCTAGAGAAAGTATCCAAGGAGCTAAAGAGATCTGCAACCCTATAGGTGGAACAACATTATGAACTAACCAGTACCCCAGAGCTCTTGAATCTAGCTGCATATGTATCAAAAGATGGCCTAGTCGGCCATCACTGGAAAGAGAAGCCCATTGGTCAGGCAAACTTTATATGCCCCAGTACAGGGGAACGCCATGGCCATAAAGTGGGAGTGGGTGGGTATGGGAGTGGGTGGGAGGGTATGGGGGACTTTTGAGATAACATTGGAAATGTAATAGAGGAAAATACGTATATAAATAAATAAATAAATAAATAAATAAATAAATAATACCTAATAAAAAGTATAAAAATTTATGTTTGCTCTCTCTCTCTCTCTCTCTCTCTCTCTCTCTCTCTCTCTCTCTCTCTCCCTCTCTCTCTCTCTCTGTGTGTGTGTGTGTGTGTGTGTGTGTGTTTCTGTGTGATTTCCTCATTTTATTTATTTATTTATTTATTTATTTATTACGTATTTTCCTCAATTACATTTCCAATGCTATCCCAAAAGTCCCCCACACCCTCCCCCCACTCCCCTACCCACCCACTTCCACTTTATGGCCCTGGCGTTCCCCTGTACTGGGGCATATAATATTTGGAAGTCCAATGGGCCTCTTTCCAGTGATGGAATACTAGGCCATCTTTTGATATATATGCAGTTAAAATCAAGAGCTCTGGGGTACTGGTTATTTTGTAATGTTGTTCCACCTATAGGGTTGCAGATCCCTTTAGCTCCTTGGGTACTTTCTCTACCTCCTCCATTGCGGGCCCTGTAATCCATCCAATAGCTGACTGTGAGCATCCACTTCTGTGTTTGCTAGACCCGGGCATAGTCTCAGAAGAGACAACTATATCTGGTTCCTTTCAGCAAGATCTTGCTAGTATATGCAATGGTGTCAGCGTTTGGAAGCTGATTATGGGATGAAACCCTGGATATGGCAGGCCCTTGATGGTCCATCCTTTTGACACAGCTCCAAACTTTGTCTGTGTAATTTCTTCCATGGGTGATTTGTTCCCAATTCTAAGAAGGGGCAAAGTGTCCACACTTTGGTCTTCGTTCTTCTTGAGTTTCATTGGTTTATATATTCTATCTTATATATTGGGTATCCTAAGTTTCTGGGCTAATATTCACTTATCAGTGAGTACATATTTGTGAGTTCCATTGTGATTGGGTTACCTCACTCAGAATAATACCCTCCAGGTCCAACCATTTGCCTAGGAATTTCATAAATTCATTCTTTTTAATAGCTGTGTAATACTCCATTGTGTAAGTGTGCCACATTTTCTGTATCCATTCCTTTGTTGAGGGGCATCTGGGTTCTTTCCAGCTTCTGGCTATTATAAATAAGGCTGCTATGAACGTAGTGGAGCATGTGAACTTCTTACCAGTTGGGACATCTTCTGGATATATGCCCAGGAGAGCTATTGCTGGATCCTCTGGTAGTACTATGTCCAATTTTCTGAGGAACTGCCAGACTGATTTCCAGAATGATTGTACAAGCTTGCAATCCCACCAACAATGGAGGAGTGTTCTTTCTCCACATCCTTGCCAGCATCTGGTCTCACCTGAATTTTTGATCTTAGCCATTCTGACTGTTTTGAGGTAGAATCTCAGGGTTGTTTTGATTTGCATTTCCCTGATGATTAAGGATGTTGAACATTTTTTCAGGTGCTTCTCATCCATTCGCTATTCCTCAGGTGAGAATTCTTTGTTTAGCTCTGAGCCCCATCTTTTAAGGGGGTTATTTGATTTTCTGGAGTCCACCTTTTTAAGTTCTTATATATATATTGGATATTAGTCCCCTATCTGAATTAGGTTAGGTAAAGATACTTTCCCAATCTGTTGGTTGCCTTTTTGTCTTATTGATGGTGTGTTTTGCTTTGCAGAAGCTTTGCAGTTTCATGAAGTCCCATTTGTCAATTCTTGATCTTACAGCACAAGCCATTGTTGTTCTATTCAGGAATTCTTTCCCTGTGCCCATATCTTCGAGGCTATTCCCTACTTTCTCCACTATAGTACAAGGAGATAGGAATGGATCAATTCCCATTCTTCAACATGATAACCTCCAGTTGTGCCAGCACCATTTGTTGAAGACGCTGTCTTTTTTCCACTGGATGGTTTTTGCTCCCTTGTCAAAGATCAGGTGACCGTAGGTGTGTGGGTTCATTTCTGGGTCTTCAATTCTATTCCATTGTTCTACTCGTCTGTTGCTATACCAGTACCATGCAGTTTTTATCACAATTGCTCTGTAGTACAGCTTTAGGTCAGGCATGGGGATTCCTCCTGAGGTTCTTTTATCCTTGAGAAGAGATGTTGCTATCCTGTGTTTTTTGTTATTCCAGATGAATTTGCTGATTACCCTTTCTATCATTGAAGAATTGAATTGGAATTTTGATGAGGATCACATGGAATCTGTAGATTGCTTTTGGCAAAATAGCAATTTTTACAATATTGATCCTGCCAATGCATGAGCATGGGAGATCTTTCCATCTTCTAAGATCTTCTATAATTTCTTTCTTCAGAGACTTTAAGTTCTTATCATACATATATTTCACTTCCTTAGTTAGAGTCACGCCAAGATATTTTATATTATTTATGACTATTGAGAAAGGTGTTGTTTCCCTAATTTCTTTCTCAGCCTATTTATTCTTTGTGTAGAGAAAGGCCATTGACTTGTTTGAGTTAATTTTATATCCAGCTACTTCACCAAAGCTGTTTATCAGGTTTAGGAGTTCTCTGGTGGAATTTTTAGGGTCACTTATATATACTAACATATCATCTGCAAAAGTGATATATTGACTTCATCTTTTCCAAATTGTATCCCCTTGATCTCCTTTTGTTGTCAAATTGCTCTTTCTAGGACTTCAAGTACTATGTTGAATAGGTAGGGAGAAAGTGGGCAGCCTTGTCTAGTCCCTGATTTTAGTGGGATTGCTTCCAGCTTCTCACCATTTACTTTGATGTTGGCTACTTCTTTGCTGTAGATTGCTTTTATCATGTTTAGGTATGGGCCTTGAATTTCTGATCTTTCCAAGACTTTTATCATTAATGGGTGTTGGATTTTGTCAAATGCTTTCTCAGCATCTAAAGAGATGATCATGTGGTTTTTGTCTTTGAGTTTTTTTATATACTGGATTACGTTGATGGATTTCCATATATTGAACCATCCCTGCATCCCTGGGATGAAACCTACTTGGTCAGGATGGATGATTGTTTTGATGTGTTCTTGGATTTGGTTAGCAAGAACTTTATTGAGGATTTTTACATCGATATTCATAAGGGAAATTGGTCTGAAATTCTCTATCTTTGTTGGGTCTTTTTGTGGTTTAGGTATCAGAGTAATTGTGGCTTCATAGAATGAGTTGGGTAGAGTACCTTTTACTTCTATTTTGTGGAATAGTTTGTGAAAAACCAGGATTAGATCTTCTTTGAAGGTCTGATAGAACTGTGCACTAAACCCATCTGGTCCTGGGCTTTTTTTTTGGTTGGAAGACTATTAATGACTGCTTCTATTTCTTTAGGGGATATAGGACTGTTTAGATCTTGATTTAACTTTGGTAACTGGTATCTGTCTAGACACTTGTCCATTTCATCCAGGTTCTCCAGTTTTGTTGAGTATAGCCTTTTGTAGAAGGATCTGATGGTGTTTTGGATTTCTTCAGTATCTGTTGTTCTGTCTCCCTTTTCATTTCTGATTTTGTTAATTGGAATGCTTTCCCTGTGCCCTCTAGTGAGTCTGGCTAAGGGTTTGTCTATCTTGTTGATTTTCTCAAAGAACCAGCTCCTCGTTTGGTTGATTCTTTTAATAGTTCTTCTTGTTTCCACTTGGTTGATTTTGCCCCTGAGTTTGATTATTACTTGCCATCTACTCCTCTTGGGTGAATTTGCTTCCTTTCCTTCTAGAGCTTTAAGGTGTGTTGTCAAGCTGCTAATGTGTGTTCTGTCTAGTTTATTTTTGGTGGCACTCAGAGCTATGAGTTTTACTCTTAGAAATGTTTTCATTGTGACCCATAAGCTTGGGTATGTTGTGGCTTCATTTTCATTATACTCCAAAAAGTCCTTAATTTCTTCCTTTATTTCTTCCTTTACCAAGGTATCATTGAGGAGAGAATTGTTCGGTTTCCACATGAATGTTGGCTTTCTATTATTATTATTTTTTTTTGTTATTGAAGATCAGCCTTAGTCCATGGTGATCTGATAGGATGCATGGGACAATTACAATATTTTTGTATCTGTTGAGGCTTGTTTTGTGTCCAATTATGTGGTCAATTTTGGAGTAGGTACCATGAGGTGCTGAGAAGAAGTTATATCCTTTTGTTTTAGGATAAATTGTTCTGTAGATATCTGTTAGATCCATTTGTTTCATAACTTCTGGAAGTTTCACTGTGTCTCTGTTTAGTTTCTGTTTGCATGACCTGTCTATTGGTGAAAGTGGTGTGTTGAAGTATACCACTATTATTGTCTAAGGTACAATGTGTGCTTTAAGCTTTACTAAAGTTTCTTTAATGAATGTGGCTGCCCTTGTATTTGGAGCATAGATATTCAGAATTGAGAGTACCTCTTGGAAGAATTTACCTTTGATGAGTATGAAGTGCCCCCCCTTGTTTTTTTTTTTTTTTTTTAATTTTATGACCTTGGGTTGGAAGTCGATTTTATTAGATATTAGAATGGCTACTCCAGCTTGTTTCTTCAGACCATTTGCTTGGAAAATTGTTTTCCAGCCTTTCATTCTGAGGTAGTGTCTATTTTTTTCCCTGAGATGGGTTTCCTGTAAGCAGCAAAATTTTGGGTCCTGTTTGTGTAGCCAGTCTATTAGTGTGTGTCTTTTTATTGGGGAGTTGAGTTCATTGATATTAAAAGTTATTAAGGAAAAGTAATTATTGCTTCCTATTATTTTTGTTGTTAAATTTGGCTTTCTGTTATTGTAGCTGTCTTAGGTTTGTTGAGGGATTACTTTCTTGCTTTTTCTAGGACGTGGTTTCCATCCTTGTATTGTTTTTTGTTTTTTTGTTTTTGTTTTTTTGTTTGTTTGTTTGTTTTTTCTTATTATTATCCTTTGAAGGGCTGGATTTGTGGAAAGATAATGTGTGAATTTGATTCTGTTATGGAATACTTTTGTTTCTCCATCTAATGTTATTGAAAGTTTGGCTGGGTATAGTATCCTGGGTTGGCATTTGTGTTCTCTTTGTGTCTGTATAACATCTGTCCAAGCTCTTCTTCCTTTCATAGTCTCTGGTGAAAAATCTGGTGTAATTCCGATAGGCTTGCCTTTATATGTTACTTGACCCTTTACCCTTACGGCTTTTAATATTTTATCTTTATTTAGTACATTTGTTGTTCTGAGTATTATGTGTCTGGAGGATTTTGCTTTTCTGGTCCAGTCTATTTGTCGTTCTGTAGGCTTCTTGTATGTTCATGGGCATCTCTTTCTTTAGGTTTGGGAAGTTTTCTTCTATAATTTTATTGAAGATATTTGCCGGTCCTTTGAGTTGAAAATCTTCATTCTCATCTACTCCTATTATCCATAGGTTTGGTCTTCTCATTGTGTCCTGGATTTCCTGGATGTTTTGAGTTAGGATCTTTTTGCCTATGTTCTCTATGGAATCTTCTGCACCTGAGATTCTCTCTTCCATCTCTTGTATTCTGTTGCTGATGCTTAAATTTAAACACATTCATATTTTAAATTATAATAAAAAAAATTAGGCATCATGCCACTTAGGTGTCAAATGTAAAATACACTAAATACTAGCAAATATCTCCCCATATACTCAGTTCTGTCACTTATATATTCTCTCTGGATCATGGATCATAAAGCACAGTTTTTTACAGAGCAATTTTCATCTTTATATATTTTCTTTGAAGACAGGATATTAATTCCCAAATGAACACTTCCAAAATGCCTATGAAGTATTCCAGAATCCACATTTGAATAATTTCATAAAGCATAGGAAGTTCTTTAATGATCTATAAATTTTTATGGGCCTTGAGCAGGAAGATTGTGTGTGTACGCAGTGAGTCTAGGTCTATGTCTATGAAACATAGGCACCAATCAAGCCATGAACCCAGTATCTCAGGACACCGGGAGGTTTTATTTTAAATAATTTATTGAACTGACATAGTTTTGATTAAAATGTGCTACTAGTAGGAATTCACTTCAGAAAATGAGCACAGTGGGACTGAGCAGTGGGAAGATAGGCCAGCAGAGAATGACACAGGAATTTTGGGGAATTACCCTTCTTATTCTTCTCTAATCCGAGAGAAATTTTATTGTAAGGTCTGTTGTTTGCTTTACAGAAGTTCCTTCAGCTCGTGGTTCCCTCAGACAGTTGCTGGATTGGATTTTCATATGATAATAAGAAAAAAGATTGGGCATGGATTGACAATCGCCCATCTAAACTGTGAGTTTCTGAGAGCCCTTCAGACTCTAACACTGGTGTGGGAATTGGTAGGATTGTATGCAAAGGCTTTTCTCTCATTTCACTTGGCTTTCCTCATTTTCTATGGAGCTCAGGGGTAAGGACAAGTTGCATAAGACAGAGTGTGAACAAGTGTTACATAGGGAAGATGTATAGTCTAGGATATAACCAAAAGAGGCTTAATACTGCATACATCTCAGGTCTTTGTCTTCTAAGTTGAAAATGCCCCTAGAAAGTAAACAACTTGAGATGATGTGAAATGATTGAATGATCATGACAGATACATTGAGTCTCTCAGACATTCATGTGATTTTTTTTATTTTTGTTCACTTACTTAATTATTGATTTTTAAAAATATAAGAAATGTTTATGTATACATACATATGCATACCTGCCTTCCATTTCCAGGTGAGGCCTTTAACTTCTCCTACTCATTCTGTTTTTTTAGAATCCCATAATGAATAGCAATTTATGATATTGGGTATTAGAATCTTTATGTTGTGGATGGCCCATGAAAACATGTAATGGGTATGAAGCCTGAGAAAGCCTGGCAAGGTGTGATGTGGGAGTATTTGTCAGGCATTTGGGCAGGCTCTTCCTAAGGCACACTGCTTACAACAGCCATGCCCAGGCATTACTTCCACAAGACAAATTGTGTCACACCCTCTCCCTGTTCCTCTAGTGCAAGTCTGACTGACAGTTGTTCATGATATTTGCCAAGATGGGGATTAAAAATCCAAGGACAGGAAAATAACATTCATCAGCACATGAAATGGCAGGGAGCAGAGGAGAGCCATCAATATTACTCTAAAGCCTGATCTGGCTAGCAACTAGATAAATGAAAGTTTGTTCTAACATGCCTTAAAAATATGGTTTGACCCCAAAGACACACTATTTCTTTAGGTGTTACTAAGTTTTCGTTGCTTTGTGTTTTACTTTTCACACAGAGTCCAGTTTTTGTTTTGTTTTAGGATTCTCTCTTTTATGGTGTAACTTTTAGGTTATTTTAAGCTTTGCCAGCAATAGTAACCAATGCCTTTCTGCTCCTCAGCTTCCACAAGACAAGCCAGCATCACCTGGTAAGCCTTCTACGTGTTTCTGTACACAGTGAGAGGTGCTTTGAAGCTCCCACTCTATGCTTTGTAGAATTAGGCCTTGCCCGTGCACTCCAGTTGCCACTCTCTGGGTAAAACTACTGATGCTTGATTTTTGTGTTGCTCATGGACAGCTGCCAAGTGCCATCCACTGTGAGTGTTGCTGCTGGTGTCTGTGAAGGTACTGTGTCTTCCACTGCTGTTGGGTTGCTTAGTTGCTTAGTTTCTCCATCTGTAACCCCCTCTCCCATTAGCACTGGCTCAGCTTTAACTGTCTCCTCAGCCAATCAGATGTTAAAGACCATGAGGGTCCTCTTGTTTAATGTGTCCTTGTGTATCTATTGAAACTTGATCAGGCTTTCTAGAATGGCTGCAGTAGATTTTGAAAACAGACTTACCTTTATCGATTTAGGGTTCCACAGAGATCCAGTTCACAGGTAGTTGTTGGACTCTAATACAACTGACCATTGAAAAGTGAACAAAGGCTTATTGTTTTGTAACAGTGAGCCCTGACATTTCAATTGAAACATGAATTGTCATTATGACTCAATGGAAATTCAAAAGTTTTATTTGGAGTTAAATAATTTTAACACTAAATTTATTTAATGGAAATAAAAGAATGCAATTCAACCCCTGACTACTTAGCAGAGTAACTGTAGCAAACTAAATCCTAGGGCCTATGACCTTCCCAATCTCAGACTTTTGATTTGAATTACAACACCAAACATGTTTTCCCTGTGGTAAAGTCCACAGCTCCAATAAGAAAGCATCTATTTATCCTATAACAATAGTAGTACTGGGCAGATCTTCCTGTTCTGCAGCAGGTCAGCATTGCAGGATGCAGTGTCCAGTGCACGATAGGATTATTCATAAATTTCCTTCCCTGCAAAATGCAAAGCACCTAATAAAACTTAGAAAGCCATCCCTGGTGAAGACAATTCCTTATTGGCTTGCGGTTAATGTATCTATGTTTTGATGTTAATGTGTGGAAAATATTCAGCAATAGGGCCTTACTATATAGTTATGTGAAGTAACCAAAAGCAATAACAATAGGCTTTGCTATGTGGGAGATGCCTATTGTATACCTGACCAGTAAGTCATATCTCTGGAGAAATCTTGTGTGTTGCACTTTGGTTTTCTTTTAAAAACATATCTTCTGGAATTGTAACTCTTCTTTAAATTTAAATCATTTATTTATTTATTTATTTATTTATTTATTTATGATTCTCTAAACTTTATTATTTATTTATGATTCTTTAATCATTTTTTACAGTTCAGTCTTTATGTCTCTCCTGATCTGCCATTTGGCTGCTCCTCACCCCACACTTCCTACCTCATTCTCCAAGAAGAGAATAGCACTTATAGCACCAGACCTCCTCACTACCTGGGTCCTCTTGTCTTTCTAGGGTTAGGTACATTTTCCCTCACTGAGGTCAGATCAGGCAGTCTTCTGCTGTATTTTCATATGGGGCCTCATAACAGCTCGTTTATGCTGAATGGTTGGTGTCTCAGTGACTGAGTGATCTCAGGGATTAAGGTTATTTAGCTGGTTGGCCTCAGCTTCTTCCAGCTTTTCCCTAATTCCACCACAGAGCTCCTTGGCCTCTATCCATTGGTTGGGTGTAAGTATCTGCATCCTACTATTTCAGCTACTTGTTAAAATTTTATTTTTAATTACATTTTTCGTAGAATATATTTTGATCCTGTACTGTCCCCTCAAAATACTCCTTGTACATTCCTACCTTCCTACCAGTTCAACTTCATGATATTTCTCCCTCTCCCCCAAGGAAAAATAACAAAAACAAAAAAATAAAATAAAAATAAAAAGAATAAAAAATAAAATAAATTCAATCAATCAAGTAAAGAAATTCTAATAAGAAAAAAATTTGCCCCCCCAAAAAAACAAAGAAACACACAGACAAACAACATTAAAGACAACCCAAACTAAACAAAACAAAATGTAAAACTCCAATCATTAAGAACACATGGAATGTGTTTTGTGTTGGTCAACTATAAGCTTTTTAACTCTTGGGTTTCCATAGGACCTTCTATACAGTCTTAAGTTTTTTTAGCCCATCCTTTAATTTCTCCTATCCTCTATTTTCCAGTACTTATCCACATTTGTCCTTGATCCTCAAAATAGCCCTTTTGCATTAACACCTTGTTTTTAGCTGTTTTGCTGAAGGTCTATTTTTTTTTTTTACAAATACAAATTTTAGGAAATCACCTCATAATTCTGTGTATCCTTTAATAACTTTCCTAGGTATTCATATGTTAAGTTGTTTTAATATAATTTGAAAATACATGTAATTTTTATTATTTTGTTGTTATTTTTGTGTTAAAGGTTAATCTTACCCTGTCTGTCCTTGAATTCTTTATCCACATGTCTTCATTTCTCTGGTGTTGGGAATATGGACAGAGATGTCCGGTTGTCCATTCTCACTTGAAAGGTGTCCATCATGTTTATTTCATATGTGCAAGTTTTTAATTCTGTTGTATGTTTCTTTTTTGTGATTCATGTACAGTTTCTGTCTGGTTCTGTTCATAATGTCATTTACTTTGTGGCATTTACTGACATTCTTCTTCAGCAGCTACAGAAACTATCTGTATAGTAACCACTATCTGCATATGCTGCATTTACTATCTACATGGTACCCACAGTGACAACTCTCTCAAAAATAGTTTTCTTCAGTGCCTTGGAACATATCCAGTATGGTTCTGGGTCAATTATAAATGAGGCCCTGTCAGTATGGACAGCTAGGTTCCAGAAAATACCTTCCTCTATTTATTTGAAGGACACTCTAAAGCAGGCTGTCACATATGTAGACAGAAGACAAACAGTGCTATTAAGATGCATTAATACATTCTAGTCAACGAGATCATTAGAGTTATTAGTTTTTTCTATATAAATTATTATTATACACAGACTAGCACTAGTCTTCAGGCTCTTTCTCCCAATCCCTTGCATTTCTGGTGTTTGCCTCTGTGGCTGGATACAGAGTTAATAAATTGGTTTACATCCAATAGAAACATACACAGTCAGAGAAGAGTAAGTGCTAACATTCAAACCGAGGTCCCAGAGGGAGAAAAGATGCATGCATCCAAGTTAAGATATCTTTGAGTACCTTGATTATGCTACAGAACTGTTGCCTGATGATGGTGTTACTAGAATCAGACTTGAGGTTTGAGTAAGGGAGTTCAGCGGTGAGAATGTTCCTGCATCCACCACAAGCATTTACCCCAGTGCAAAGGCACCCCCGATCTTGCACATCTGTTACAATGCCATCTTCTAATGAACCCAGTTAGCAGCATGAATCTCACTTGTGTTTCTTGTGTGCAGGTCTAGGTGAGCATCATTATGGGAGTAAAGTTAGCATCTCATGATGCAGCCTATATGAATCATATGTATTTGTGAAGGGTTAGTGTCTACTGGATTCCTTTCCTCCTTGCTCACATTCAATACACATCCTTCATTGACTGTACCCAAATAAAATCTCATGGTTGGCTAATGTGTACACTGAATCCAGTCTCCTCTCTCCTCTCCCCTCCTGTCTGTTCATGACAACCTTGGTTTCATTTATCTTCCTTTTCTGTTCCTATAGTAAATTTAATACTGTGTTTCTCCCTGGTTTAAATCCAAGGTTGAAGAAAGGTGATCATTTGTTAAAGATTTTTCTCTTTGACATTTCAGATCCAATGAGCTTGTCGGGTGTCTGTCTTTTTCTGCTACTCTTTGGCATAAATTCTCATTGGCCTAGCCTAGTTCAAACTCACTGTATTTACCAACCATGCCTTGAATTTCTGATTTTTTAGAAATATTTTCTTTAATTACATGTCAAGAGTTATCCCATTTTCAGGTCTCCCCTCCAAAATCCCTGTATACCATCCCCCTCCTCCTCCTTCTATGAGGGTGCTCCCTTACCCTCCCATCCACTCCTACCTCCATGCACTGTTATTCTCCTACACTGGACCATTGAACCTCCATAGGACTAAAGGCTGTACCTCCACTTGATGTCCAACTAGACCATTCTCAGACACATACACGGCTGGAACCATGGTTCCCACAATGTATACTCTTTAGTTGGTTGTCCAGTCCCGGAAGCTTCCAGGGATTTGGCCAGTTAACACTGTTGATCCCCAGCAAGGGGGTGCAAGCTCCGCCTCCCCCCCCCAGCTCCTTCAGTCTCTTCTCCAACTTCTCCATCAGGGACTGCACACTCAGTGCAATGGTTTGCTGCAACCATCCACCTCTGTATTTGTCAGGCTCTTACAGAACATCTCATGAGACAGTCATAACCACCTCCTGTCAACAAACACTTCCCAGGATCCCCAATAACTTCCAGGTTTGGCGAATGTATATGGGAGGTATCCACAGGTTGGACAGTCTGTGGAAGGACTTTTCTTCAATCTCTGCTCCACACTTTGTCTCCATATTTCTTCTTGTATTTTGCTCCTCCTTCTAAAAAGCACTTAAGCATTCTCTGCTTCAGTGTGACAGGTGAAGGAAAGGTAAAAGCAGAAAGTTTTGTCATCTTTGTTGACTTCTTGTGATGATTTGTGAATGTTTTAACCACATTTCTCAATCTACTGTACAAATAGATTGATGAGCTGGAAAGGGAAGAAATGCTCTTCTAAAGTCTGTCTCAACATGGTAAAGCCATTTTTCCCCTGCTACAAAGAGCAGGCTCATCTGTAGAATGGATGTCATTGCTCAAGTCCTGAGAAATCATTTTCTGTTTCTCAAATGACACAGAAGCAAATATATAATCCTAAAAAATAATATACAATGTATCATCACTATTATAAACCATTTCTAAATTCACTGCTTCGACAGCATACTTAAATACTAATATGCAATTTTAGGTTTCTATTTGTTAGTTGGTTGGTTAGTGTTTGTTACCTTTTTTACATAGTATAATTTATACCTTTAAATTCATTTATTTACTCTAAAATATGTGTTTAGAATTAATGAATAGTTGCTTGACCAGTTATAGCTTCTCATACAAACTTTTGTATTCTACACACATCCTATCGCTTTTATATCTGTTTGATAAAAGTGGAAATCTCACAGATATATTCACTGCAGCCTGCTGCTTATGTAGGCTCAAGACTTACAATCATACAAGTGTATGAATTTGTGGGCAGCCTAGGCTTCATAGTATGTTTGATGTCCTCGTGTGCTATAGAGTTAGATTCTATGTATTAGGAAGCCTAATAATAATGATGATAATGATAATAATACTAAAGCTGTCTAGAACAGAAATAGTGTCTAGGGTGAAGCAATATCTTGTGCAGCATCCTACTAAGAATCAATTATTCAGTATGTATCCAGTAATATGTTTTAGTCCATAACCCACATTATCAGCAATGGTTAGTGTTCTGGATCTTATCACTATCAATATATCTTTAAATTCAGGATCATACTGTGCATTCACATGTAATGTCCTTAAGTTGTAAAAGAGTTTGGCTCATTGTTTGTCTGACAATTAAATTAAAAATCCAAGCCTTGATGTTAAGTATGCACACAAATGCATCCACTGGAAGTCATGAGAAATATGAGTTTTAAAAATATGCACATATATTCAAGCACCATTCTACAAACTAGATTTACATCAACTTGATAGAAGTCACCTAAGAGGAGGCAATTTAGAAAGTTCCTCAATTAGAAAGTTCCGCAATGACGGACAATAATGTGGAGGTTTAAGCAAAACAAATCCTTTCTTTTCCCAAATTGTTTGGTCATGGTGTTTCATCACAGTAATAGACACCATCAAACTAAAACAGAGCAATTTTTCACCTTCCAACGTTCTTTTCTTACCCCTCATCAGGTCCCAGGCAAGCATGCATGTGCTTTCTTGTACTGTAACTAAGTAAGGCCTAGTGTTATGTACTATGTACAGATTTGTGTTTGTTTCTATTTCTCTGCATCTTCCACTGTTATCAATTTTGCTATGATGTTTTAGCTAACTCAAGCTTTTTTCTTAGATCAGTGTTTCATTCTCTGTCTTTCAAAGCACGTTTTGTTTTGTTTTTTCAAGACCATGTTTCTCTGTGTAGCCCTGGCTGTCCTGAAACTCATTCTGTAGACCAGGCTGGTCTAGAACTCAGAAATATGCCTGCCTCTGCCTTCTGAGTGCTGGGATTAAAGGCATGAGCCACCAACACCACGCCCAAAGCACTTTTGTACTGCACCAATATTCCACAATATTCTTCCATCACATATGAACATGTGTTACCAAATTTTGATAATTATGAATATTTGAAATTTATAAAAGTTGCAATATGAATTAATGTCTGAATCATTGTGTGAATATAAATTTTAATTATTTTTAGTCATTATATTTTATGAACTGCTCTCTTCTGGTTCTTTCTTACTTTTGCCTTTATCCAACATTCACACATGATTCCTTAGCTGTGCCTACCAGACTGTCTTATAACTATTTCATGTGCATATCCATTCCTAATGTATTTTACCTGTTATGTCTATGCTCAAAACAACACTTGGTTTAATTTTTATTCCTTGTTTCTTTTACATTCCCAATTATGTTAAGTATCAATATTCAATTTCTCCTCATCTTAAACCCAAAGGTCAAAGACATTGACATATTTTCCTAAAGACTGGTTACTTTGAAATCTCATTCCCATGTAGTAAGGGTGGCTTTTAGTTTCCTCCCTTCATTGGCAGATTGTCATTAACTGAGACAAACCTAAAACTCTCTATGGAAGGTTAGCAGTGAAACTTGAATCCTTCTACATTCAATTCTAAAATCCTGGGACTACAATTGTGTCCACTAGTCCTAGATAAATCTAACATTGAAGATCTTCATTTTGAGTGTGTTCTTTGATCAGATTTCTCTGTTAGGGAAAACAATGGATGCATTACTTCTCTGAAAATGTGAGGTTTGATCCAACCCTGCTAATATATCTGCCTGAGTAAAAATATGATGTATATTGGTTTATAAAAGAAGATCTTATTTATTAAATAACTATTTTTTGACTTCTACATGTTCTACATAGCCAAGGCTTTCCCAGAACTCACAGTCATTCTGTTTCAGCATATGGGCTAATTTGCTCTCTGTTCTAAATATTTTTTTTTATCTTGCTGCATTTAAAAAAAAATTAAAAGGTTATTTATGTCTTGTAATATATTATCCTGCAGATTGCCATGTTTGTGTGAAGGTCCATTATGTAGGATGTGGAGAATGAAAAGGGGAAAAACAATCCAAAATTATAGTTACAAGATTTCATCTGTGATTGTGTTTCAAATCTTCCCTTTCTCCTTACACCACGAGCATATAAGACTGTGTTCTGTGTGATATGCATATGTTTTTACTTCTATCCTAGCATGTATATCAACAAGTGGGAGAGCAGGTTCAGCATAAAATAACTTCCTGGAAATATTGAAAATCAGTTTTGCTCACTGACCAAAAATTGCAAGTGTGAAAAAAAAATGGGGCTTTTTTTGTGACAGAGATCATTTCATTTTTAATGAACTTACACAAAGGAACATATAACATTGTTGAAATTTTGATTAATAGGTTAAATATTCTGTCTTCTTTAGTGAATAGAATTTTTAAAAATCATGACATTTCAGTGAATGATCAAAATTAAAGAGTTGCCCCTTGTTATTTTTGTTTTTCAGTGCCTTGAACACAATGAAATATAATATAAGAGATGGAGGATGTATGTTGTTATCTAAAACAAGACTAGACAATGATAACTGTGATAAATCATTCATCTGTATTTGTGGGAAGAGATTGGATAAATTCCCTCATTGACTCTCCAATGAGTGTTAAAGGTAAAAAAAAAAAAAAAAAAGAAAGAAATTTTTCTGACTCTCATTTGTTTCCTGTAATAATTCATGACTCCTTCCAAACAAGTGTTTTGACCATTGGACTTAGTCTGCTGTGCAAAGAGAGAGACAATCTGGAAGATTTTGGCAATGTTCTCTGAAACATGACATGAAAGAACAGAGGACATCTTCCTTCCCTGTGGAGACTGGACAGATCTTCTCTGGTCCCGCAAAACTTGAATCAATCTGATTTATTTGTTTGCATAAACTCCAATAGAATTAAATAAAGAACCTTAATAACTAGCCTGAGTCTTTCTTTCTTTTTTCTATTCCTTCCTACCTCCCCTCTCCCTTTCAATCTCTCTCTCTCTCTCTCTCTCTCTCTCTCTCTCTCTCTCTCTCTCTCTCTCTCTCTCTCTTTTTCTTCTTTATTTTAGGAGAGAGTAAAGAGTTTATTTTATCTTATATCTTAAAGTACATTATGAATGGTACTCCGGACAGGAAATCAAACATCACCTCAGAGGCAGGCACTGAAGAAGAGATAATGAAGGAATAGAAATACTATCTTGTGCAGACTTACTTTTTATTCCAGCTGTCAAGGGATGGAACTTGCAATAGTAAACCATCAATCAAAAAATACTTAATGATCTTTTTCCTACTAGACAATCAGATAGAGGAATTTTCTTAACTGAAGTTTCCTTTTTTGTTTGACTCCTATTAGACTCTATTTAAATTTAAAAAGCAATGAAAGAAAGAAAGAGAGAGAGAGAGAGAGAGAGAGAGAGAGAGAGAGAGAGAGAAAGAAAGAAAGAAAGAAAGAAAGAAAGAAAGAAAGAAAGAAAGAAAGAAAGATAGATAGAAAGAAAGAAAGACAGCAGACAGGAATGAAGGAAGAAGGAAGGAAGGAAGGAAGGAAGGAAGGAAGGAAGGAAGGAAGGAAGGAAGGAAGGAAGGAAGGATGGATTTCTCGAAGACCCAGATCCCGGTTTTCTTGATTCTTTGTGCAATTCTTTCTGTTTCTACTTGGTTGATTTCAGCCCTGAGTTTTATTAATTCTGGTTCCAAGAGTTTGATTATTTCCTGCCATCTACTCCTCTTGGGTGTATTTGATTCTTTTTGTTTTAGAACTTTCAGGTGTGCTATTAAGTATGCTCTTTCCAGTTTCTTTTTGAGGCACTTTGAACTATAAGTTTTCTGCTTAGCATTGCTTTCATTGTGCCCCCTAAGTATGTTGTGCCTTCATGTCCATTAAATTCTAAAACATCATTAGTTTCTTTCTGTATTTCTCCCTTGACCAATTTATCATTGAGTAGAGTGTTGATCAGCTTCCACATGTATGTGAGCTTTCTCTAGTTTATGTTGTTATTGAAAATAAGCCTTTGTCCATGGTTATCTGATAGAATGTATGGGATTATTTCAGTCTTCTTTTATCATTTGAGGCCTGTTTTGTGAATGAGTAGGTACAATGAGGTTCTGAGAAGAAGGTATATAATTTTGTTTTCTGATAAAATATTATATAAATATCAGTTAGATCCATTTGGTTCATAACTTCTGTTAATTTTACTGTGTCTCTGTTTAGTATCAGTTTCCAGGATCTGTCCATTTACAAGAATGGCGTGTTGAAGTCTCCCACTATTATTGTGTGAGGTATAATGTGTGATTTGAGCTTCAGCAACGTTTCTTTTATTTATGTGGGTGGCCTTGCATTTGGAGCATAGATGTTCAAAATTGAGATTTCTTCTTGGTATATTTTTTCCTGTGATGAGTATGAAATGTCCTTCTTTATCTCTTTGATATCTTTTGGTTTAAAGTTGATTTTATTCGATATTAGAATGGTGACTCCAGCTAGTTTTCTTTTTAATTAGGTATTTTCCTCGTTTACATTTCCAATGCTGTCCCAAAAGTCCCACATACCCACCCCCACAATCCCCTACCCACCCACTCCCCCTTTTTGGCCCTGGCGTTCCCCTGTACTGGGGCATATAAAGTTTGCAAGTCCAATGGGCCTCTCTTTCCAGTGATGGCCGACTAGGCCATCTTTTGATACATATGCAGCTAGAGACAATAGCTCCGGGGTACTCTCATAAAATTGGACATAGTACTACTGGATGGAGGATCCCGCAATACCTCCCCTGGGCATATATCCAGAAGATGTCCCAACCAGTAAGAAGGACACATGCTCCACTATGTTCATAGCAGCCTTATTTATAATAGCCAGAAGCTGGAAAGGACCCAGATGCCCCTCAACAGAGGAATGGATACAGAAAATATGGTGCATTTACACAATGGAGTACTATCCAGCTAGTTTCTTAGGACCATTTGCTTGGAAGATAGTTTTCCAGACCTTTAATATGAGGTAGTGTCTATCTTTGACACTGAAATGTGTTTCCTGTATGCAGCAAAATGCTGGGTCTGGTCTACGTATCTAGTCTGTTAGTCTATGTCTTTGATTGGGGAATTGAGTCCATTGATGTTAAGAGATATTGAGGAATAGTGATTGTTGCTTCCTGTTATGTCTGTTGCTAGAGGTGGGATTATGTTTGTGTGGCTATCTTCTTTTAGGTTTGATTAAAGAAGATTATTTTCTTGCTTTATTTTAGAGTGTAGTTTCCTTCCTTGTGATGGAGTTTTCTGTGTATTATCCTTTGCAGGACTGGATTTGAGGAAAGATATTGTGTATTTTTTTTTATTATTATTCATGGGTTTAGTAGGCTAGGCTAGTATTTGTGTTCTCCTAGGGTTTGTATGACATCTACCCAGAGTCTCTGGAGAGATGACTGATGTATTTCTCATTGGTCTCCCTTTATGTGTTACTTTGCCTTTTCCCTAACTGCTCTTAATATTCTATCTTTGTTTTGTGCATTTGGTGTTTTGATTATTGCATGACACAAAGAATTTCTTTACTGGTACAGTCTAGTTCAAGTCCTGTGGGTCTCCTGTTTTATTATGAACATCTCTTTCTTTGTGTTAGGGAAATTTTAGTCTATAATTTTGTTGAAGATATTTACTGGCTCTTTTAGTTGGGAATCTTTGCTCTTCTATGCCTACTCTCCTTAGTTTTGGTCTTCCCATTGTGTCCTGGATTTCCTGGATTTTGGGGTTTGGAGCTTTTTGCATTTTCTTTGACCGTGGAGTCAATATTTTCTATGATATCTTCTGCACTTGAACTTCTGTCTTCCATCTCTCTTATTCTTTTGGAGATGTTTGTATCTTTGACTCCTGATCTATTTCCAAAGTTTTATATCTTTATTGTTGTCTCATGTATTATTTCTTTATTGTTTCTATTTTCATTTTTAGATCCTGGATGGTTTTGTTCAATACCTTCACCTCTTTGGTTGTGTTTTCCTGTAGTTATTTAAGGAATTTTTGTGTATCCTTTTTAACATCTTCTACCTGTTTACCTGTGTTCTCCTGCATTTCTTTAAGGGGGTTATTTCTGTCTTTCTTAAAGTCCTCAATTATCATCATGAGATGTGCTTTTAATGTATAGTATCACTTTTCTGGTGTGTTGGGGTATCCAGAGCTCTCTGAGGTGGGGAAGAGGGTTCTGATGATGCCAAGTATCATTGGTTTCTCTTGATTTTGCTCTTGCCCTTGCCTCATGTCATCTGGTTATCTCTCATTTGATCTAATCTTGTTGTCACTGACAATGGCTCATCCCTCCTGTCAACCTAAGTGTCAGCACTCCTGAGAGACCAGCTCTATCTTGGTGCAATTAGCATAAGAGAACTGTGGCATGGGGTAAGTTTTGCATGCATATGAAAACCAGTAGGATTCTGTCCTCAACTGTTCCTTGGTTCAAGGAGCCTTTTGGCTCTTTGTCCAGGAATTTGAACAGAAGTATTGGTCATGTTTGTGCTCACAGATGTGTAGAACTCCTGGAAGACCAGCTCTGTACTGGAAGTATTTGGCTGTGAAGAGCTGTGGCACAGGGTCAGTTCAGGGCACAAATGGAAATCAGAAGGCTTGTGTCCCAGGTTGTTCCTTGGTTCCTGTAGCCTGAGGTATCCAGGTGTGTCCCTTGGAGCAGAAAGTGTGGTTTTACCTCTGCTCACATGTGTGCCACACTCCTGGAAGATGAGTTCTCTTCTGAGTATTTCATTATGAGTAGAACAAATTAGTTTAACTGAAGCACAGTTAAGAGCTACAATATAGGGGGCTGGTGAGATAGCTCAGTGGGTAAGAGCACCCGACTGCTCTTCCGAAGGTCAGGAGTTCAAATCCCAGCAACCACATGGTGGCTCACAACCATCCGATCACAAGATCTGATTCCTTCTTCTGGAGTGTCTGATGACAGCTACAGTGTACTTACATATAATAAATAAATAAATAAATCTTTTTAAAAAAAGAGCTACAATATAGCCCTTCACCAGCCATCTTCCCTACTTGACAAGTCCTCTGCAGCAAGCTGTGCTGTCCTGGATAGCGTCTATATCAGGGGGAATCTCCATTTTCCATCCATTCATCTGCTCATTTTCATCAGATCTGTGGCTTTTCAACAGACCTGCTCATCCTGAATTATACAGACCTGTAGATTCAGAAAGATACAAACCAAGGATACCAATCAGAATCCTACCACAATAGGAACATTTTTTTCCATAAGGAGTAGAAACAATAAAGAGAGATAGAAATAGAAGCAATAAAGAAAATATGAACTTAGTGAATTCTAGATATGGAAAATCTAGGGAAGGGAAGAGGAACAACAGATACAAGTGTCACCAACAGAGTACAGGAGATGGATGAGAGAATCTGAGGTGTAAAAATGCAAGAGAAAATATTGACAAACTAATTGAAGAAAAATAAACTCTGAAAAATTCCTGACACAAAACTTCCAAGAAATCAAGAATTGCATTCAAAGAAGTAAACTGAGAATAATAGAGATAGAAGAAATTTAATTGTCCAAGCTCCAAGGCCCACAAAATATATTCAACAAGTCAGAGAAAATAAATCCCCACCTAAAGAAAGAGATATGTATAAAAATACATGTCTACAGAACACCAGATAGAATGGACCAGAAAATGTAATTCTCTTCCCACTTAATAAATAAAACCGACATCTAAAGGACAAAGAAAGAATATGAAAAGAAGAAAGGGGTAAAGGGTAGACCATACAGAATTAATGAACTTCTGAACAAAACTCTAAATGCTACAAGGGCCTGGACAGAAATGTTGCAACCTCTAAAAATCCTGACTTCAACATAGACTATAATATCCAGCAAAACTCTCAATCACCACAGATGGAGAAAACAAAATATTTCAAAAACAAATCCAAATTCAAAATAATCTATCCACAAATAAAGCCTAAAAAAATACTAGAAGAAATGCTCCAACCCAAGGATAATAACTATATTCAAGAAAACACAGGAAATAAGTAACTCCATACACGCAAAAAGAAGGGAAAGTATACACACACATACCCCCCCCACACACACAAACACACACTAAAGCCACCAACAGCAAAATAACAAGAAATAGCAACCACTGGTCATTAATATCTCTCAGTATTAATAGGCTCATTTCTCAATAAAACAAACAGGCTAACAGAATGAATGCAAAAATACGACCCAGAATTCTGCTGCATACATGAAACACACTTTAGCAATAAAAGTTGACATTACCTCAGAGTAAATGGATGGAGAAGAAGACTTCCAAACAAATGGACCCAAAAAGCAAGCTGGAGTAGAGAGTTTAATATCTAATAAAGTAAACTCTCTGTCAAGATTAATCAAAAGATGCAGGGACAGAAACCTCCTACTCATCAAAGGAAAATTCTACCAAGATGATTATCTCAATTCTGAATAACTATACATGATGTCAACCACATTTTAAAAAGAAACACTACTAAATATAAATCCCAAAGTAAACCCTACATATTAAAATTGGGAGACTTCAACACCTGACTCTCATGACATAACAGGTCATCCAGACAAAAAGTAGGCAGAGAAATAATGAAACTAACAGATGTTATCAATGAAATGGATCTTTCAAACATCTATAGAATATTTCACCCAAAGACAAAATAAAATATATTCTTCTCAGCACCTCATGGATCCTTCTCCTTAACTGACCCTATAGTCAGTCACAAAGCAACCCTCACCAGGTAAAAGCAAATTAAAATAGTGCTTCGTGTCTCATCAGACTACCATGAAGTACAGCTGAACTTCAACAGTAAAAACACCAGAAAGCCCACACTAAGTGCTGCCACAATGAAATTAGAAAGATCTCTTACAAAATTTAAAACTATACATGAAATCTCCAGAAAAAAAAAAAAGAGGAGTAGAGGTAAGGAATATTAAAAATCAGAGCTGAAATCAATCAGTTTAATACAAAGAAAATAATACAAAGAATCAACAAAACCAAGGGTTGGTTTTTTTAGAAAATCAACAAAATAAACAAACCCTTAGCCAAGCTATCTAAAAGATACAGAGACAGAATCCAAATAAACTAAAACAGAAGTGAAAAGGGAGTCATAATAAAAGATATTGAAAAAATTCCTGGTGTTTGCTGGTTTGGGTGACTCTGTGGAATTTGCTTTTGCCCCTGGGTTACTTTAGGTTTCCTGTTTGGCATGTGGCCCTGGATGTAGAAGACCTCCTGTCAGTCCTTCAACTGGGGGAGGAGGGGAGAGCATATTCAGAGGGGCAATGAAACAGCTGCTTTGTTGTCCTGGCTGCAGTAGATCTCCTGGGAGCCCTTCAGACTCTTGGGATTTTGGAGGAGCAGCCAAGATATAGTCAGGTTGTTATGGGGAGGGGACTTGTATGGAATGAGGTTTCTGTTTTCCTGTGTGCAACCGATTGCCAGGAAGGCTTTCAGTCTGCTTGGTCTGTTGACCTTCATGCCACAGAACCTCTGGGATGTCTTCAGACTCTGGTGTTGTTTACCCAGTTTTCTTGTGGGCAGAGAAACTATTGAGATGCCTCCAGGCTGTGGTGTCAGTTACTCTCATTGCAGTGGTTCAACTGGGATGTCTCAGGCTGTGGTATCTGTCTACTGCCATGAGTGCAGCAAATCTCCTGGGATACCTCAAGTTGTGGTATGTTCATGGGGGCAGACTAGCTAGCAGTCTGTCCCAACAGAAGGGGAGTTGTATTCAATGGGCTGGAGTTTTGGGGGGTGATGTGTCCCAAGAAAACTGAGCTCCTAGAAGCAGCTGTGGGAGTTTCAGTGGGTTCTTACTAAATACTCTGAGTGCTGTTGATCTTCTGAGATTCCTCAGGATATGATGTCTTCAGGGAAAAGAATCAGTAGGTCTTACTTTAAAAGCATGTTCTCCACAAAATTGGAAATTCTTAAGGAAACAGAAATTTTTCTAGAAAGATACCAGAGGTAAATGAAGATCAGAAGAAACTACTGAAAAAGCATTGAAAACCCCTCAAGAAATAAAAGCAGTCATTAAAGGTCTCACAACTAATAAAGCCCAGACTCAGATAGTTTTAGTTCTTCAAGGTAAGGAAGTATGGAGTTAACCTCCTAACATTCATCCAGTGAACTTTCTTCCTGGGCCTTCCTTCACACAGAAGCTTTTTAATTCCTATTTCACCACAAATAAAAGTATATGTATTCACATACACCATCAAATAAACCAGTATGAGCAAGCAAAGCTTATCTCTCTGAAGTCCCTGGGTAAGTGTTCATCTTAATAAGGAGACTAAATCTCCAGAAGAAAATTTTTTTCTCCTATAACCTGTCTCTACTGTTGGTGCTCACTCAGAATCAGACCTGTTCTGAACCTCCTAAGCTCTGTCTATTCCTTCTTGCCTGGCATGTGGACACCATGAAGATAAGTGGGGACCAGTTTTCCAAAGACATTTTCCGTTTTCCAAAGACAACTCTGTTTCCCTTTCTTTTCTGGCAAAGGAATACATAGATTGTGGACCACTATTAAAGACTTCATTCTGCTTCCCCTGAGCTGAGGGCTCGCTGTACACCAGGCACTCCCCAACACTGAGGCACCGCTTACTAGGACAACTGTCACTTAGAAACATAAGAATAAATTCTTATAATGTACATATGTATGTCTACTTTTCATTTTAATGTATTGTAGTTTATAAACACTAAGTTTTATGTTCATTTCTGACATGGTAGAAAGATTCATTGATCTTCCTTATTAGTAGTATCTATTTCTCTTGAAAATCTAATAATTATAAAAGCAAATTTGATCGTATCTTAACTATCACCTCCTTGCCCCCTCAAACTTTCACTGCATGTGTCCTAACATGACCACACCCTCAAAAAGAATTAATCTCTATTTGCAGCACCTGTAACCTAACAAGAGTGATTCATTAAGGGCAGAGGGTCCTCCCCATCTATGCAGGAATTTAGTTATCTTGATCTTGTGTAGTTGCATATATGTAACCACAGCTGTTGTGTTGTCTGTCCTGTGTGACACACTTTGTCATGTCCACATGTGATTATGTCACATAGCTTTTCTGAAACACCTGGCTCTTACATTCTTACTACTTCCTCATCCTTGCTATTCCCTGACTCTTGCTGGTTGTGTTTGTGGAAGAGGTTTATGACAATGACCCTATAGGACTGGGAACATATTCTGCTTCCACTGGGACTATGGCCCACCCTGCGGCTTGGTACTGACTACTTCCCATTATAAAATGAAGCTTCCTGACCAAGTTTGAGTGAATCCAGTTATGGTAGTTGGAATATGTGTGACCTAAGAAGTGGATTTTTAGGAGTTGTGGTAATTTTGGAGGTGTGCCCTGGTTGGAGCAAGTGTGTCAGTGTGGGAGTAGGCTGTGAAAAACTTTACCTAGCCATGTGGAAGCCAAATTTCCCCTGTCTGCCTTTGTATCAAAATGTAGAAATTTCAGATCCTCCTCTCAGCCCACATCTGCCTGGATGCTGCCATGCTCCAGTGTTAGTAATGAAATGAACATCTGAACCTATAACCCAGTCCCAATTAAATATTTTCCTTTATATGTGTTGCATTGGTCTTGATGTTTCCTTCCAGCAATAAAACACAAAGACAGAAGTTGGTATCAAGTGTGGTATTGTTGTGAAAAGCCTGACCATGCTTTTGTTTGCAAGAATCTAGATCTGAGGGCTGTGAATTTGGGAGGCTATGGTATGTTTTATCTGGGACTATTTTTCTGTTTTTATTGGATATTTTATTTATTTACATTTCATTTTTACTTTTTATTGGATAATTTCTTTATTTATATTTCTAATGTTATTTCCTTTCCCTGTTTCCCTTTTCCCCGAAAATCATCTATCCAACTGCCCCTCCACATGCTTCTATGTGGGTATTCCTCTACCCACCCAACTCCCTGCCATCATATTCCCCTACACTGGGGCATCAAGACCAATGGCCTCTTCTCCCATTGGTGCCCAACAATGACATCTTCTGTTACATATGAAGATGGATCCATGGGTCCTTTCATTTGTACTCCTATGTTGGAACTTTAGTACCAGGGGAGCTCTGGGGCAGTCTGGAAGGTTGATATTGCAGTTCTTCTGATGCGGTTGCAAACCCCATCATCTCCTCATGTCCTTTTTCTAACTCCTCCATTGGAGAACCTATGCTCAGTCCAATGATCAGCTGCGAGCATCTGTCTCTTTTAGGCTCTGACAGAGCCTCTTAAGAAACAGGTATATTCTGCTCCTGTCAGCCTATACTTCTCGGCATGAACAAGAGTGTCTGTGTTTGGTGACAGTATATGGGATATATCCCCAGGTGTGGAAGTCTCTGGATGGCCTTTCCTTCCCTTGTTACTACACACATAGTCTCCCTTATTTGCTCCCATGAATATTTTGTTACTTCTTCTAAGAATGACAGAAACACCCACATTTTGGGTCTTCCTTCTTCTTGAGCTGCATGTGGCTTGTAAGTTGTATCATGGGTATTATGTACTTTTTTGCCTAATAATCACTTATCAGTGAGTACCAAAACAAAAGAAATGTGAAAATCAATCAAGTAAGCAACACAAAATGTGAGAACCAAACAAGTAAGCAAACATACAAGCAAAGCAAAGCAAAACAAAACAAAACAAAACAAAACAAAACAAAAGAGCTAACCACAGCAATGAAATAAATCACACAATCTACCAAAGACATAAGGAATCTGTTTTGTGTTGCCAACTATAACTTTCTAACTAGTGATTCTGCATAAGGCATTTTGAGACCTATTGTTTTTGTTAACACATCTTCTATTATTTCCTGTCCCTTGTCTGTCATTTTTCATCTCCATTTGATCCTTTAATGCTCAGAATCAGCCTGCTGCTTTCTTAGGACACACTTTCATTCCACTGGCTTATTGATTGTTTTAGAATAACTAAATGCTGATTTTCCCCCAAATAATTCTGTATTTGTCTTAAAGTAGTATTCATAATTATTATATTCTGAGTTGTCTTATATATCTTTTTGAAATGTTATTAATTTATTTTTATTATATTTAGTCTTTTATTACAATCAAATTGTTAATGTACTCCAAGTCCACCCTCTGACAGTTCTCATCTCATTCCTCCACTACTATTTTCAAGAGGATGTCCCCACACCCACAGCCCACACACTCCCACACCCCACAATGACTTCTGATTCACTGGGACCCCAAATCTCTCAAGGGTTAGCTGCCTCTTCTCTTACTGAGGCCAGACAAAGCAATCCTCTGTTCTATATGTGTTAGGGGCCTCATATCAGCTACTGTATGCTGCCTGGTTGGGGCTGAGTGTCTGTGAGTTTTCATGAGTTCCAGGTTTGTTGCAACTTCTGGTTTTCCTATGGGTTTATGCTCCTACTTAACTTCTCCCAGCCTTTCCCTGATTCAATTACAGGGGTCCACAACTTCAGATCATTGGGTAGGGGTAAGTATCTGCTTCTATCTCAGTCAACTTGTTATGGACCTATCAGAGAGCTGCTGTGCTAGGCTCCTATCTGTATGTAAATCACAGTATCAGTAGGAATGTCAGTCATTGTAGTCTCCTCTTGATATGGGTCCCAACTAGTGCCAGTCACTGGACCTCCTTTTATTGAGTCTCAATTTTTGTCCCTGCAGTTCTTTTAGACAGGAATTATTTTGAGTCAGAGTTTTTGCTGTGCAACAGCAATCCAGTGCTTTCACTTGATACCCAGACTTTCTACTGAAAGGTGGAGTTGACAAGTTCTCTCTACCCACTGTTGGTTATTCCATCTAAAGTCCTTACCATTAACCTTGAGATTCTCTCACTTCCCAGGTCTTTGGTACATTCTAAAGGGTTCATCTATCCCCACATCCCAAGGTTGTATATTTCTGTTCATTCAGTTTGCTCTCAAGGTTTCACTCCTGGTCCTCTCCCCAACCAGTTTGCTCTCTTCCTCTGTCCTCAGGTTTCTTGTTCAAGGAATAATTCAAAGAAGTCCTCAGAAAATGAAGAGACCTCCCATCCTAATGGATTGGTAGGATTAACATAGTAAAAATGGCAATCCTACAAAAAGCAATCTATAGATTCACTGCAATTCCATAAATATTCTAACAGAAATTTTTAAAAATATTGAAAGAGAATTTTTAAATTTTTTATGGGAAAACAAAAAACCCAGTATAGCAAAAACAATTTCTAAGAATAAAAGAACTTCTTGGGGAATCACCATTCCTGACCTCAATCTATAATATAGAGCAATAGTAATAGAAATGGCATGTTATTGGTACAGAGACAGACAAATAGATTAAGAGAATAGAATTGAACACTCAGAAATAAAACAACACACTTATGGACATGATCTTTGACAACGAATTCTCTATATCTTTTAAAATACTTTAAACTTTTTGTTGTTGTTGTTTTGAGATAGGAATTCATTTCAGCTAGGTTAACCTTGAACTCTTGAGTCTCATGTCTCGAAATATTATATAACTGTCTTAACATTTTTTTCCTTGATAAGTACCAAGCATACTTATTTTGAATATGTTATTTTGTAATCCTAATATCTGAAACATTACAAGTTGCATCTCCTGTATATGCTGGCTTTTGTTAATGGTTACATTTTCACTGTGTCATTCATTGAATTTCTTCTCAATAGTGCAGAACCTATCCGAGACATGTCATCCATACTGATAACTTTCTTAGTAATCTTTCTTCCATTCAGTGCCTGGAAATTTGACAGGCATGGCTCCCTTCTATTATAAATGTGACCTTGGCAGAGTAGACAGCTAGATTCCAAATCAAAAGGAAAATAATTTAATTTTCTCTCCAAGAATGCTAACAAGAAGGCTGTCACAGGGGTTGTTAAGGAATAGATTATACCTTATCAGATGTATTAATATGTCCATATCATATAAATTGTTATTAAATTTTGTTTTTCTATATAAAAGTAGACAACAATATAAAGTTTCTGAATAATGCATCATTTCAAAGATGCTACAACTATTTATCCTACCAGTAGTTTACAAGTCTACATTGACAGCGACTGGACACAGAGTTAACAAAATTGTGTATAGTCTACAGCACTATATAGAGTAAGTTATGGGCAGCAGATAACATTTGGATTGAGGTACCAGAAGCTGATAACATACCTTCATCCAGGTTGAGAGATTCATAAACCATTTCCACGCTACAGAATTTTTCCCTGCTCGTGGTGGTGTTACTAGGGTTTGAAGTTTGGTGGTATGAAGGTTCCTGTGAGTTCCACATTTCTTTCTCCAGTGAGAAGATGCAATAACCTCTACTTTTATTACAAAGTGAGCTGCTAAGGAACCCAATGAGCACTTGTGATCCTTACTTATGTTTCATGTATAGAGCTGTAGGTGGGCATCACTATTTGAGGTAAAGTCAAGAGGTCATGATTCAGATGTTGTGTTTCCTATGTATCTGTTAATACTTTGTGTCTTCCAGATCCTTTCTGTCTTTTCTCATGTTCATTACAATGATTTTTTTTTTTTTTACTGTACTTATCATATCTCATGGCTGGCTAATGTGCACACTCATTCCTATTTTATTTTACCATCTTTTCTATTATTCATGACCAACTTGGCTATTTATCTTCCTCTTTTGTTCTAGGGTAAATCTAAATAGTCTGTTTCCTCAAACTTATATCTAGGGCTCAATAGCACTGGATTCTGTTGAAGGTTTTTCCTTTCTCATTTGAGTTATTTAGGTTTTCCTCCTGCTTCATCTTCTTTGATAAACCTTCTCAGTACACAACCTAGATTGAAAGTCATTTGCCAAAGCCAACATTAAACTCCTGAGACTCCTACAATTGCTTCCCAAATTCTGAGGCTATACTTGTCCCACACTGCATCTGTCCACATTAATTATTTAGGGTTTGATGATCATTTTCCATAGATTCATTATTCTTCTTGCAATGCCTATTATGAGAAAGGCTGTCTGCAATACTCTGCTTTGGAGTCTCACCTCTACTGAACCTTAGTTTATATAGGAATCAACATAATTTCCTTTCACAAATGTATTGAATGAAATTTTAATTATTAGTTAATATTTGACCAGGTCCTTGTTCAAAATCCAATTCTGGCATGTACTGAAATACTAGTCATTCAGATTCCCAAATCCTTATCACCTGTGTTTACCCCCAAATACTGAGTTCATAAGTATGTATCACCTTTCCTTTATTTTATTTTCTATTCAACTTTTAAGATTCCTTTTTTCCAGAATGTAGGTGTGGCACCTAATACACTAAACAGCAGAGACTGCAGTTGTGTTGAACGCAGGGAAGACATTCAATCACCATGTTTCAATGTAGACCTGATAGCTCTGATGTACATGTTCAGTGTGACAGGTCTTTATGGTGATGACTGTGGTAAAAGATATCCTTGTGTCTGTGAAATGAGAATGGACTAAGCCCCTGCATCAATATGCAGTACAAAGGAAAGGTAAAAATGAAATATCATCTTCGTTTATTTCATGTGATGGTTTGTAATTAGTTACCAACTGGAAGTTTCAATCATAGGTCTCAATCTCCTGTGTGAACAGAGACATGAGCTATTAAGGGAAAAATATTCTTCTGAAATCTGGGTTAACACAGAAGAAGACATCGTCCTTCCTGGCACACACAGAAGCTTGTGTCTGGTGAATAGTCACCTTTTCCTCCAATACCCTTAGGATTCAGTTTTTTGCTGAATGATACACAGAACCATATAGAGAACCCTATAAATAGGAAACACATAGTAATATCACTAGGATATATTTATATCTCAGGGCTTTGACTGCACAATTAATAACTAATTTGTATTTGTGGGAGTCTGTTTGTTGGTTATTTAATATTTGTTGTTTCCTACGTGTAGATAAATTTATCTTTAGAAAAAGAATTTTGTTTGTTGTCAAATACAATTTCATACTTCATGACTGGTTGCTAGGCTAGTTAAAAATTCATAGAATCTGCCATATTCCATATGTTTTCATTCTTTCTTTGTATCTCTATGATACATTTGATGATAAATTGAACTACATAGATACAGTAAAATGCATTGAGGGCAGCTAGACATTGTGGCTCAGAATTATAAACCTTCTACAAACGTGAATTTGAGGGATTCCTAGGCTATATAGTACATTTGAACATCATTGGTTATAGAGTGAGACTGTCTCATGAAGCCTGATAATAATGGTAGTAATAATAAAAATATAGTTTATAAATATTTTTGAAGGGAGAAGCAATTGCTTTGATAGAATTTTAGTAAATTGACTAAACTCAAGGCATTTATTATTGATCTAGTGATATGTTACTTTCTCTGATCCACATTCATATTTGTCAGTTTTCTGGATGATTTCACTACATCCACATGGTCAATATCATGCTGTATCGTCATGTGTAGTTTCCCGTGACCTTCAGTTTTGAAGAGGTTTTTAAGTTGGGATTTCTTTCTGGTTTTGATCCTGATACTGAAAAAAAAAATAAAGTTTTAAAGTTGGAGTGTGTATGTAACAATATGTATCTAGAGTAAGTCATAAGAAATAAGAATTGTACCAAATATGCACTCAATTTCAACCATTGTGCCCAGTAGTTGTATGACCATATGACACAAGATATAATCTTATCAGACGAGGGAACCTCAATTCTGAAAGTGCCTTAATAAGATCTGGCTCTAAGTAAGCTTGTATACATTTTCTCAAGTAATGATGTGTATGTGAATCCAGTCTCATTGTGGCTGCCCCCTTTTGGCTAGTGGTCTTGGGTACTCTAATAAAGAATGCTGAGCAATCCATGGGGTCTAAACCGATGATCAGTACCCCTCCCTGACCTGTGCATCAGCTTCTTCCTGGTTCCTGTCAGGTTTGAGTTTCGGTCCTGATTTTCTTCAGTAACAGATTGTGATGTGGAAATGCAAACAAAATATTCCTTCTCTCCAATTTACTTTCATCATAGTGTTACATCACAACAATATCAAGCCAGAATAAGAGATCCACAACACCTAACATAGAAATGCTTTACTTGCCAAAGTTCATTTCTGCCCCATGCTCTTCGTGCATGAACAAGCAGGTAGATATTTGCAGTCTTGTAGTGTAAATTAGTATGGCCTACTTCAGAGTGTTGTATATTCTGTACAGATTAGTATTTGACTACATTTTCTCTGTTTATGTTTTATTAATATTGATGTTTTTAACTAGCTCATATTTTTTCAAAATTCAGTGATTCATTTTTTATTAATCAGCACTTTTCTGTTATACAAGTAACCATGATATTCCTCCATTGACATGTGAGCATATCATGATTCCAAGTTTTACAACTTTGAATGAAGTTGTCATGCCAATTTTATTTGTCACTTTGTGAAATATATATTGTACATTTATGTTTTATCTATCAATTCAATTAATCTACCTTATCTATCTCTCTATCTATTGATCTGGCTATCTATGTATCTATCTACCTATGTATCTATCTATCTATCTATCTATCTATCTATCTATCTATCTATTATCTATCTATTTTGTTAAACATCCATAGCTATGATACTTGTTTTCCAGTCTTATCTCCAGCCTATGAGAATGTGAGCTTATAGAAGTCATTTCTTCCCAAATTGCCCAATATTAGGTATTTTATTACTATAACATGTAACTGGAACTTTTGTTTAGACTAACTGAAATTGCATCTACCTACCATTTCAATATTTCATCTCTACCCAGAGATGAATGTATTCACTGTTGATTGATTGATAAATATATTTTACCACATTTGTTCTTGGTATATTTCTTATCCACTTTATACAGCTTTCTCTGCATGGAAGATGTGTTTATACAAGATTATTTAGTATTTGAGTTTCCCAAATGCATTTAATACAATAGGGTCATACGTATCTCCCTGAATCTGATCCCTGCCTACACCATTGACCCTATGTGTGTGAAATCATCATCCCTCTATCATGACTCTTTTGTGGTTTGGTTTTGGTTTGTGACCCACTGGACTTAACCTTGGTCACTCAAAGGTGCATGGTTTATTGTGTGTTAACTGAAGTCAGAATAGCTCAAGAGAGGCTACATAACTGAAGACAGTGATTTCATCTCCTCCAAATGCCACAGAGAGACAGTAGCTTCCTTTGCAGTACTTCCTTTGCAGTCTTATTAGCTGGTCCTATCTATGAATAAGAGCCTATAAGATCAATATTGTTCACACTCTAAGCAAACAACCAAAGATGCTATAACTTCATGAGTGGCATCTCCATGCCATATATATCCTATCCCTACCAATGTATTGTGATATTCCTTCCTTCTTTCTAAGCATTCGGACTATTTATTTAAAAGATGTTTGTATTTATAGGTGAACACATATTTTTGTATTTTTCTCTCTTAATCCTATTGACATTCAAATCATTTGAAATTGTTTTGTAACAGAGGTTTATACTGTTCCTTTAACTGTCCTGAAACTTACTATTTAGCCAAAGCTAGACAGGAAATCTTTTCTTTTTAATAATTATTTTTATTAAATATTTTTTATTTACATTTCAAATGTCATTTCCTTTCCTATTTTCCCCTCCAAAAACCCTCTCTCAGCTTTAAACTCCTAATCCTCCTGCCACTGGCTCCCAAATGCTGAGGCTACAGATGTCCTCCACTGCATCTTTCCATACTAGGTATTTACGATTTGAATGAACACGTCCCGTAAATTCACTATTCATCTTGTCCTGCCTATTAGGAGAAAGACTGTCTACAACAATCTTGTAATCCTTTGGGAGTCTCATTTTTACTAAAACCTACTCATAGAGTAATCAGCATCATTTCCTTTCACGAATATATTGAATAAAATTTTAATTATTAGTTAATATTTGATCAAGTTCTTGTTCAAAATCCAATTCAATCATGGTTTGTAATACTAGTCATCCAGACTCCCAAAACTTTATCACCTGTGTTTACCAACAAATACTGAGTTCATAGGCATGTATCACCTTTCCTTTGTTTTATTTTTTACTCAACTTTTAAAATTAACTTTTTACCAGAAGCTAGTTGTAGCACCCAATACACTAAACAGCAGAGACTGCAGTTGTGTTGAATGAATGGAAGTCAGTCAATCACTGTGTTTTAATGAAGACCTGATAACTATGAGGTGCATAATTCAAAACAAAAAGAGCCAATCTTGTATCCCAGGTCCCTCAGAGACCAATCTGCACAGGTGAGCATGCAGACTGAAGAAGCAACACATCTTCTGGGACAGGCCCTGTTTCTGGCCTTCATCTTGAGCCAGGAAGCAGATCTGAGTGACAGACCTCTGTGCACCTTATCTGCAAGAGGAGAGCTTGCCTGCAGAGAGTACTCTGACCACTGAGACTCAGGAGAGAGTTGGACTCCCAGGAGTGCTGACAGAGGCTAACAGAATCACAGGAGGAACAAGCTCCAGCCAGTGACAGCTATAACAACTAACACCAGACATTACCAGATGGCGAAAGGCAAGCATAAGACAACTAACAGAAACCAAGACCACTCACCATCACCAGAACTTAGCACTCCGAACACAATGAGTCCTGGATACACCAACACACCCAAAAAGCAAGATTTAGATTTAAAATTGTATCTCATGATGCTGGTAGAGGACTTTTAAAAGGGCATTAATAACTCACTTAAAGAATTACAGGAGAACAGGACTAAACAGGTAGAAGGCCTTAAAGAGGAAGCACAAAAATTCCATAAAGAATTACAGGAAAACACAACCAAACAGGCGATTGAGTTAAACAAAACCATCCAAGATCTACAAATGTAAGTAGAAACAATAAAGAAAACCCAAAGGGAGACTACTCTGGAGATAGATATCCTAGGAAAGAAATCAGGAAATATAGATTAGAGCATCAGCAACAGAATTCAAGAGTTGGAAGAGAGAATCTCAGATGCAGAAGATTCCAAAGAGAACATGGACATAACAATCAAAGAAAATGCAAAATTCAAAAAGATCCTAACTCAAAACATCCAGGAAACTCAGAACAAAATGAGAAGAAAAAACCTACAGATAATAGGAGTAGATGAAAATGAAGATTTTTCAATTTAAAGGGCCGTGAACATACAAGAAGCCTACAGAACTCCAAATGGGCTGGACCAGAAAAGAAAATCCTCCTGACACATAATAATCAGAATAACAAATGCACTAAATAAAGGTAGAATATTAAAAGCAGTAAGGGGAAATGCCAAGGAACTTATAAAGGCAGGCCTATCAGAATTACACCAGTCTTCTCACCAGAGACTGAGAAAGCCTGGACAAATGCTATATAGAACCTAAGAGAACACAAATGCCAGCCTAGGCTACTATACTCAACAAAACTCTCAATTACTATAGATGGAGAAAACAAAGTATTCTATGACAAAACCAAATTCACACAGTGTCTTTCCGTGAATCCATCCCTACAAAGGATAATAAAGGGAAAACATCAACATAAGGGCAGAAACTATGCCCTAGAAAAAGCAAGAAAGTAATCCTTCAACAAACCTAAAAAAAGAGAGCCTAAAGAACAGAATCCCAACTTTAACAACTAAAACAATAAGAAGCAACAATTATTTTCGTTAATATCTCTTAGCATCAATGGATTCAATTTCCCCAATAAAAAGACATAGACTAATAAACTGAATAAACAAACAGGACCCAACATTTTGATGCTTACAGGAAACCCACCTCAGGGAAAAAGACAGACACTACATCACAGTGAAAGGATGGAAAATAAATTTCAAAGAAAATGGTCCCAAGAAACAAGCTGGAGTAGCCATTCTAATATTGAATAAAATCGACTTCCAATCCAAAGTTATCAAAAGGGACAAGGAGGGCCACTTCATACTCATCAAAGGTAAAATCTACCAAGATGAACTCTCAATTGAAAATACCTATGCTCCGCAAGGGCAACCACATTCATTAAAGAAACTTCAGTGAAGTTCAAAGCACATATTACACTTCACACAAAAAGAGTGAGAGACTTCAACACACCACTTTCATCAATGGACAGATCCTGGAAACAGAAACTAAACAGAGACACATTGAAACTAACAGAAATTATGAAACAAATGGTTTTAACAGATATCTACAGAATATTTTGTCCTAAAACAAAAGTATATGCCTTCTTCTCAGCACATCATGGTACTTCTCCAAAATGGACGAAATAATTAGTCACAAAACAGGCCTCAACAGATACAAAAATATTGAAATTATCCCATGCACCCTATCAGATCATCATGGACTAAGGCTGATCTTCAATAACAGCATAAATAATAGAAAGCCAACATTCATGTGGAAACTAAACAAAACACTCTACTCAATGATACCTCAGTCAAGGAAGAAATAAAGAAAGAAATTAAAAACTTTTTAGAGTTTAATGAAAATGAAGCTACAACATACCCAAACGTATGGGACACAGTGAAAGTAGTCCTAAGAGGAAAACTCATAACTCTGAGTGCCTCCAAAAAGAAACTAGAGATAGCGATAGCATACATTAGTAGCCTGACAACAGATCTAGAAGCAGTAAAAGGAAAGGAAGCAAATTTACCCAAGAGGATTCGACAGTATGAAATAATCAAGCTTAGTGCTAAAATCACCAAGTGGAACAAAAAGAACTATTAAAAAAATCAACCAAACCAGGAGCTGGTTCTTTGAGAAAAACAACAAGATAGATAAATCCTTAGCCAGACTCACTAGAGGGCAAAAGGCAAGTAACCTAATTAACAAAATCAGAAATGAAAAAGGAGACATATCAACAGAACCTGAGGAAATCCAAAACATATTTAGATCCTACTACAAAAGGCTATACTCAACAAAACTGGAAAACCTGGATGAAATGGACAATTTCCTAGACAGATAGCAGGTGTTAAAGTTAAATCAGGGTCAGATTAATGATCTAAACAGTCCCTTATCCCCTAAATAAATAGAAGCAGTCATTAATAGTCTTCCAACCAAAATAAGCCAAGGACCAGTTGGGTTTAGTGCAGACTTCTATCAGACGTTCAAAGAAGGCCTAATTCCAATTCTCCTCAAACTAATCCACAAAATAGAAGCAGAAGGAACTCTCCCAATTCATTTTATGAAGCCACAATTACTCTGATGCCTAAAAGACATAAAGACCCAACAAGATAGGCAACTTCAGACCAATTTCCCTATGAAAATTGACGCAAGAATATTCAATATAATCCTCACACACATAATACAAGAACACATCAAAATAATCATCTATCATGACCAAGTAGGCTTTACCCCAGGGATGCAGGGATGGTTTAATATATGGAAATCCATCAATGTGCTCCACTATATAAACAAATTAAAAGACAAAAATCTCATGATCATCTCCTCAGATGCTGAGAGAGAATTTGACAAAATCCAACACCCTTTCATGATAAAAATCATGGAGATCAGGAATTCAAGGCCCATACCTAAAGATAATGAATGCAATATACAGCAAACCTGGAGCCAACATCAAACTAAATGGAGAGAAACTCGAAGCAATTCCACTAAAAGCAGGTACTAGACAAGGCTGCCCACTTTCTCCCTATCTATTCAATATAATACTTGAAGTCCTAGCCAGAGCAATTCGACAACAAAAGGAGATCAAGGGGATACCAATTAGAAAGGAAGAAGTCAAAATATAACTATTTGTATATGATATGATAGTATATATAAGTGACCTTAAAAATTCCACCAGAAAACTCCTAAACTTGATAAACAGCTTCAGTACAGTAGCGGGATATAAAATTAACTCAAACAAATCAGTAGCCTTTCTCTACACAAAGGATAAACAGGATGAGAAAGAAATTAGGGAAATAACACCCTTCAAAATTGTCACAAAAATTATAAAATAACTTGGTGTGATTATAATTAAGGAAGTGAAATATCTGTATGATAAGAACTTCAAGTCTGTGAAGAAAGAAATTGAAGATCTCAGAAGATGGAAATCTCTTATGGTCATAGATTGACAGGATTAATATAGCAAAATGGCTACCCTGCTGAAAGCAATCTACAGATTCAAAATTCCAACTCAATTCTTCACTGAGTTAGAAAGTGCAATTTGCAAATTCCTCTGAAATAACAGAAAAACAAGGATAGCAAAATCTATTCTCAACAATAAAAGATCCTCTGGTGGGATCACCATGCCTGACCTCAAGCTGTACTACATAACAATTGTGATAAAAACTGCATGGTACTGGTACAGCAACAGATAGGTAGCTCAACGGAATAGAATTGAAGACTCAGAAATGAATCCACACACCTATGGCCACTTGATGTTTGACAAGACTGCTAAAATCATCCAGTGGGGGGAAAAAAGACAGCATTTTCAACAAATGGTGCTGGCACAACTGGTGATCATCATGTAGAATGAGAATTGAACCATTTTTATCTCCTTGTACAAAGCTCAAGTCTAATTGGATCAAATACCTCCACATAAAACCAGAGACACTGAAAGTAATAGAGGAGGAAGTGGAAAAAAGCCTTGAAGATATGGACACAGGGGAAAAATTTCTGAACAGAAGAGCAATGGCTTGTGCTATAAGATCAAGAATCAACAAATGGGACCTCATAAAACTGCAAATCTTCTGTAAGGCAAAAGACACTGTCAATAAAAAAAAAAAGGCTACCAACAGATTTGGAAAGGATTTTTACCAGTCCTAAATCTGATAGGCGACTAATATCTAATATATATAAATAATTCAAGAAGCTGGACTCCAGAAATTCAAATCAACCCATTAAAATGGGGAACAGAGTAAAACAAACAATTCTCAACTGAAGAATACAGAAGGGCTGAAAAGCACATGAAGAAAGGTTCCACATCCTTAATCATCAGGGGAATTCAAATTAAAATAACTCTGAGTTTCCACCTCACACCAGTCAGAATGGCTAAGATCAAAAATTCAGGTGACAGCAGATGCTGGCAAGGATGTGGAGAATGTGGAACATTCCTCCACTGCTGGAGGGATTGCAAACTTGTACAATCACTCTGGAAGTCAGTCTTGTGGTTCCTCAGAAAATTGGACATATTACTAAAGGAACATCCAGCAATACTCCTCCTGGGCATATATCCAGAAGATGTTCCAACTGGTAATAAGGACACATGTTCCACTATGTTCATGGCAGTCTTATTTATAATAGCCAGAAGCTGGAAAGAACCCAGATGCCCCTCAACAGAGGAGTGGATACAGAAATTGTGGTACATTTACACAATGGAGTATTACTCAGCTATTAAAAACAATGGATTTATTAAATGCTTAGACAAATGGATGGATCTGGAGAATATAATCCTGAGTGAGGTAACCCAATCACGAAGTCATTAGATATGCACTCACTGATAAGTGGATATTACCCCAGAAACTTAGAATACCCAAGATACAATTTGCAAAACACATGAAACTCAAGAGGAAAGACCAACGTGTGGATACTTCATTCCTCCTTAGTATAGCAAACAAAATACCCATGGAAAGAGTTACAGAGACAAAGTTTAGAGCTCAGACGAAAGGATGAATCATCCAGAGACTACCCCACCCAGGGATCCATCCAATAATCAGTAACCAAATGAAGACACTATTGCGTATGCCAGCAAGATTTTGCTGGAAGGACCCTGATATAGCTGTCTCCTGTGAGGCTATGCCAGTGCCTCACAAATACAGAAGTGGATGCTCACAGGGAATGCCAGGGCCAAGAAGTAGGAGTGGTTTGGTAGGGGAGCACGGCGGGGGTGGGGGTAGGGTATAGGGGACTTCTGGTATTGCATTTGAAATGTAAATGAAGAAAATATCAAATAAAAATTGGAAAAATAAAAGAACTGGTGCCTGGTAAATTAATGTTCAAGCTCTTACATTTCTGTAAATTTTCCTGGTTTTCCTGCAAAAAAATAAAAATAAAAAATAAAAATAAAAATAAACAATTAAAAACAGTAAAATAGTACTCACAATCTATCTTTTAATTATCCTAAACAAATAATTTTTCTCTTTAAAAACCATGCATATGAGATCTACTAGGTGCCACAAACATTTATTTCTTCTTTTTAATCTGTCATCATTGCACAAAGTGTCTCACAAAAATAACTTCAATATACACTAATCACTCATTATTTCAGTAATGCTGAAAAATAATTTTGCTTGCTGGACAAAATTAGTATTATCGAAAAGAATTTCTATCTTTTTAATTTATTTTTTATATTTAATTTGTTTTAAATATTTATTATTTTTTTGTGTGGATGTATGTGCATGTGTGTACATAGATATACATATAAGTAATTCTATATTCTGTGCATGTTGTCAATACAGTGTTTCCTTAACTCATGACCTTCAACAATATAAGCTTCAAATTTTAATAACTGTCTGTTTGATTGTTTGTTTTGGTGGTAATAAAATCACTACAGTCAAAGGAGACTGTACATATTTCAGTATGGCAAGTCTTCATGATGATGACTGTGGTAAAGGACAGCCATATATCTGTGAAAAGAGAATGGACTAAGTTCCTGCATCAGTGAGCAGTGCAAAGGAAAGTTAAAAATAAAATATTGTCTTCTTTGTGTGTTTCATGCAAAGCTTTGTGACTAGTTATCAGCTAAAAGTTTTAACCATAGGTCTCAGTCTGCTGTGTGAACAGAGAGATGAGCTGTTAAGGCAAGAAATGTTCTGAAATCTGGCTTAACAGAGCAGAAGTCATCTTCCCTCCTGGGACACAGAGCAGCTTGGGTCAGGAGAATGGACACCCTTTGCTCCCTGGGGAGTCATGTTTTTCCTGAATGACACACAGAGCCATGTAGAGAACCTTATAAATAGGGCACATACCACATCGTCACTAGGATATTTCTATATCCCAGGACTTTGACTGCACAAATAATAACTAGTTTGTAGTTGTTAGTGTCTGTTGGTTAGTTACTATTTGCTGTTCTTTGCTGTAGATAAATTTAGCCTTTAAATTTTTTTTTGCTGTCAAATATAATTTCAGACTTCATGACTAGTTACTGGTTATTGCTTATTACATTCCTGAATCATCTTCTTCATTTCCTTGCTCTGAGTGCTTGAGCCCATCAAGGACTATGTGTTTAGGCATATAAGGCAGAGTGTAAAAATTGCTATGAATATAAATGAACAGGGTGAATACAAGAACAGGAAATCTCAAAATAGAGCTGTTTGTGGTTTTCCTAAGATCTGTGAAGTTTACCATATTTCATGGTGTAAATGTTGCACCTTAAAAGACAGATGCACCAAGAGGTGGGATACTGGCCAGGATAAGCAAGTCCTCCCAGTGAAGCAAGTGATCAGCGTATTCTTGTGGGATGGTGACTACACCAGGTTTCCCTGGCCTCGGCCCGGGACAGGAAGAGCAGTTTGCAACTGTGCAATGATAGTACTACAGTCCAAGGATCTGACTGGAAGGTTTGAATGTGCGATTAATATTGTGTCTCTGTCGACATAAAGGATTGGGCAGTTATGGTTTCAGAACTAAAGTCATTTACAACAAAGCCAGGGAAATAAATATATATGCATATACACATATACATTCACACACAGATACATAGACAGAGACACACAATATATATATATATATATATATATATATATATATATATATATATATATATATATATATATATATATATATATATATATATATATGTATATATATTTATATGTATATGTGTGTGTACATATGTATATGTATTTTTGTATGTTTATGTGTGGTTTTGGTTGCTGTTTGTTTGTTTGTTTGTTTTCACAAAAATGTGTTTAGAAGATAGAACTTAAGAAAACAAAAACCTTTTTTCTCCTTTTCAACTCCTCTGTTTTATTACCTGGTAATGCAAGTTCTTTACTTCCTATATTATGCTGTACTTTGGTTAAAGAAGTAAAACTGGAGTGTCACTCAATTTCATTCCATCTGCAGCACTGTATCTTTCAGTGATAATGATGCTCTTTAACAGTTTACATTCATCTCTAAATTCAGAACTCAGTTGCACAGAGCTTAGAGGAAGCTACTGCTCTTTTGCTTTACAGTTTGGGGACTGCTCCTATATCTGTTTAAACAAACCAACAAAGAAGCCCATTCTGTGTTCAGTTTCTAATAACTAACCTCCTTCGTCATCAAGCACACTGGTGGGCTGCTCAGATTCTGCTAATGCTATAGTCACAATAATCAACAAACATCTCTGGAGTTCCTTCTCACAGTATTTGCAGGATGCTACAGAAGGCAATGAATATTTGGAAAGCACAAAGTCGTGTGCCCTTGGCATGTGTTTAGCCTCCTTGTTAAGGATGACACTCTGTCAGCAGAGATAAGGATGCAAGAAGGTCTCTGTGCCATTATTATTTCTGTGGACAGTGTGATATAAACCTATCAGATGAAGGAGGAGCAGGTTCTCTAGAGCTTCAATAGTTCAGGGCTGTAGATGTGTCAGTTTCTCTCTTTTTCTCATGTAGCCTCCCTGTGCTGTTCTTCAAAACACTTGCACTCTTTGAAATGATAAGGTAGAAAATCTGCCCTGTTTTCTGTGTTCTTGAGGCTGGAAGGCTTAAAAGCAAACTTTTCTTGAAATATATGAGCTTCTGCCTATACTCCTGATTGAAGTTAATCAGAACCTAGGAAGGAGGTGACACACTCTTGACTAACACTCTTGACTACATGAAAACATAGGCTTGAAGACTCGGGATTTTGCTCAGTTTCATATGCTAAAGTAACTGGAATATTGTCCTGGAATTGACAATATTTTGTGTTCATTGTAACTTTCTACCCATTTTCAGGTTATGATTACAAACATTATTTAAACTGGATGTGGTAATTCATACCTTAATCCCAAAACTTGGGAAAGAGGTTCGGACAAACCAGGTGTCTATAGTGAGTTTCAGGTCAGCCAGGGCTAAATAGTGAAACCCTGTCTCAGATACAACAAAACACAACAAAAGCTATTTGTATATCTTTTTAAACCTTCACAGCAACCTTTTAAAGAAATGACTGTTCTAAATTGTGGGGTCAAAGAATTTGTGAATGATGGGACTTATAAGAGATCTCAAAAACCATGGTTGGTGTTTTCGCTCATGTCTACCCAGCACCAAGATTCATACATTTTGGAAAGATGAAACCCCAGCCATTCTAAATGCTCATTGTGTCCATAATTTGTGCTTAATGATGTATTTGAAGCATAGTCTCAGTATTAGATATACAGTGTCCTTAATGAGTTGGCTGACTTATTCAGTCTTTCCTGTGGAAAGCTGAGACAGCACAAGCATCTGCCTGCAGAGGGATACAGAAACCACTTTCTTCAACACTGCTGCTACTCCTCCCCACTTCACATATTCTCTAAGTGTGTGTGTGTGTGTGTGTGTGTGTGTGTGTGTGTGTGTGTGTGTGTGTGTGTGTGTTCAAAATAGAGGGATTACTCTGGGGAAGGGGATAGAGACACAACAGACTAGCTGGAGGTATTATGGAAGCATCCACACTGTACTCAAGGAACATCTCTTATACTTATGAAATAATATCTGTCATCTGTGTCAGGGGACCTTGGGTGCATGATAATGGCAGACTTGAGTGGTGACTCAGAGATATATGAGTTAAATAACCAAAAATAAATGGACTTTTGAAATATCTATGAGTATTAAAGCACTGGCCCCACCAAGCCTGATGATATCCCCAAATTTGATCTGTGGAATCCTTGGTAGAAGAAAAGAACTACCCCCCCCATAACCCATCAAAGTTGTCCTTTGACCACCATGTACACCCCATGACAAATATACACTCAAACTCTCTCTCTCTCACACACACACACACACACACACACACTCACACACATACACTTGATTTGAAGAACAATTTAAACTGTTTCATCAAAAACAAGCCAGCATGTTTGAAAAGCTACAATCAAATGAAAGTACAGATTAGCGAGTGACTTGAATATATTTATCATGGCAACAGACAATTGAAATCAAATAGTTTTAATTTTTACATCCTCTCATTATTCTATTATTATTATTATTATTATTATTAATCATTGTTTTTGCTACTATCATTGTCATTTGTATTATTATTTTTATTATCATTATTGTATGATACGTGGTTAATGCTTTGTATATGCCAAGCATGGTTCTACACTAAACTGCTCCCTCAATCCCAGTGAAGTGTCTGAAGTATTCAGCATGTGCAGCCTCACTAGTAATGTGCACAGCAAGAACTTTGAATGGAGGGCTATTGATGCAAAAATCAGCTTTCACCTTATATGGAATGAAAGATACTATATTCTGGAACCATTTAGAGTGACCATGGCTCCATTTTCCAATGTGGGAGAAGGTGCATTGAGTTTTATAGTTTTAAAGAAGCTAAAAAGTCATAAATCCAGACAATTTCAGCATACATTGGTGGATATATCAGAGAGGTAGTTGCAGCAAGATGGGGAAAACTGTTCCATAGGTCATCAGAGGACATTCTTAGCCTTCAGTTTTGTGGAAGCTAGTGGTCTGTTATATTCATATATTTCGTGAAAATTTATCTACCGGTAACAGGATGTTTGTTCTGACACAGGTTACTTAGAGGTTACCTAGCCTCTGGTAACAATTATTCCGAGATCCACAACACTACAAAGTCCTCACTTCTCTCTGTGTTAAATCCTTCATTGCTGAAACATCTTCTTTCCAGGAATTCTCATCACAAACTGAAGTACAAAACTCACACAAGAAAAAAATCACATCATCTCATCTCTAAAAAAACTCGCTGTGAGTATTTTCATGCCAATGGATAGAATGTAAATAAATTAGATGTCATCTGATAATCTTTCTTAGAGTTCTTCAAATGTATATTTCCTTGAATCCCATGACTTCATGCATAAGATGCCTTTTTTAGTATGTTCTAAAGAATGTCCCATGTAGTTTTTAAACTAACAACAACAAAGTATTATAGAACAACTGGAATGATCCGCAGTAATAGATGATCAAAATTATTTATGCTGCACATAAGTAATTAATACTTATATGACTTTAAAATATTGAGATCAACATATATAAAATGAAGAAATGTGTATTATTTATTTATTAACCTAGAGCATATTGCTGTCATGATTATACAGCTATAATTCTAAGATAAAAATGTATGGAAACTCGAGGAACATGAGTGTGAGGTCAACCTGTGCTACATAGTAAAATAAATTACCTGTCTCAAACAACAACAACAACAAACAAACAAACAAAAAACCCAACCAGAACAAAACAAAACCAAATCCTGGGTCTGTAGCTCAGGGGAAGAATATTTGCTGAGCATGTTCATTGTCTTAGATTTGATTTTCCAACACTGTGACAACATCAGCATTAAAACACTCCATACAAAATGACATCAGTGTTAATAGGAAATATTATATATGATTAAAAATCTAGAAAAGCATAAAGGAAGACTTCACCATACTTAGCTGCAATTAGAATAATTCAAAATGAAGAAATAACTTAAAAATTAGAAACATAATAGTAAATTTCCAAAATTACAAATTACAAATTATAATTCAAATTACAAATTATAATTACAAAACAAGGAGCATCAGTCCCACATTTTTCCTAGTTGTTTTGCTAAGGATAGTGTTTTTGCTCTCTCTGTAGGAGTGTTCATCTTCTCTGTCTTAAAAATATCAGTTATGGACATTTGTTTTGCAGCATCTGGCACAATATGTTTCTTCTCTCCTTTGTTCTGAGGGTCAGGTTTCATTAAGCAGTTTCCTCTTTTTGCTTTGATGAAGAGGAGGAGCATAAAATCATGAGGTTGAGTATCACTCAGTGGAAATTTAGTTCTACTGTTTATTTTGGAGACACTTAGGGGATATCAACCAGAAAAAGCCAACTTTTTCTCCACAGGAATCACTTCTCAGTAGAGACACAGGTAACAATAACTGCTTTTATTGGTTTTCTACTAAATGATCAAATATAATTTCAGATAGTGTTATGTGAGTGCTCGATTGATGGGGAAGGCCTGTTAGTTGTTTTAGATCAGGTTAAATCTGGCAGCATGTGACAACTGTGACTCTGCATTAATTGTATTCTTTAGGAGTATGCTGTGATGTGTGTTGTGTGCTAAGAAATTAAGGTAGAGGGACCTATGGAGTTCATTATTCTTTAACTGGGTTAAATGTTTATATATTACCCACCTAAATGATGTCATAATAGGTTCCAGGGAAAAAGGGTCAGTGTGTAAATGAACTTGCTACACAAGGATAACTGACCACCTAGTTTGATCCGTGAACTTCACATGAAGGTGGAGTGGGAGAACTCACTTTGTAAAATTCCCTTCTGGACACGTGCACCTTGGCTCAACTATCCCAAGAGCAATAATAATAAATAACAATTTTGAAAAAGAATTCGGTAATTGAAGGATTCTTTTTTGTCAAGATAAAAGGCAAAAGGTGAATCACTTCAGAAAATTTCATAAATTAGAAAAACTTGAGAAGAATGCTCTCACATGTGAGACTTGTATTTATTATCTGCTGGATCTCAGCTCGGTTATTAATGTAAAGATAATGTCTGTTACAAATACTTACTATTTACATGTACTAACTATTTACAAATACAGTGTTATCTACTATCAGATGGTTTCCTTCATGGACATTAGCTTCTGTATACTGCATTGTGACAAAATTTATTTTCATATAGCCTCCCCTTGAAACATCATGTGTGTTTATATTATATGTGACATGATCATGAACATGAAATGCTGTGAGATTAAAAGTTCATAATGTATCCTCTATGCCTCTCTCTGTTCCTCCCACACCCCATTCAGCAATGACCCCTTTCTTCTCTGTTTGCTGTCGGTACTAAAGGATAGAAATCATTTCTGCTGACTTTGAGCTATGGGACTCAGATGATATAGAATATACCACATTTTTCTTTCTGGGTCTGGTTTATCCCACTCATTAGGAACTTTTCTTGTTGAATCTACTTACCCGGTTGAAGCATGGAGTAGAGTCTAGAGAATGTGGCTGGGTGGAGAGGTTGGACATTAGCTCATTGGGGCTTCAATCCAAGAGATATTTATGTATATTGGATCACCTGTAGTATTAACCTTCAAATACCTTTCTTAAGGTAGTGTCAGGGAAATTCTGACAGTCATGTATAAATAAAAAGACGGAAAAACAATTAATATTCATTTATTATCAAAATGCTTAAATAATTTTAAAGCAACATTTTTATTTATTCCTAAAATTTCAAAAAGACTATATCAATTGTAGAATGACTTATTAAATTTTTAATTCTTTCCATATTTCTTAGAAATAATTGCTGTGACCATTATAAACGACTTTAACAAAAATCTACAATGAGTTCTCACCTGTAATGGAAATTGGGTCAGTCCATGTCAGGGTGTTTATAGCATTAAGTGAGTTAGTCAGACCCCACCCTTTCCCAGACCTCTGTATCATCATATCTCGTTATCTTCCTATAGGTGAACATTTTAACATTTTTCGTAGAAACCACTCAAGGCACCATTTTAACTGAGAACATACTTCATACATCATTCCCAAGATGAGTGAGCAGGAGGTCCCTTACTCAACTGTGAGATTTCATGAGTCTTCAAGGTTGCAGAAACTAGTGAGGACTGAGGAGCCTCAAAGGCCCAGAGAAGCTTGCTACAGAAGTAAGTGTTTTAAGTATCTAATATCACATGTTTTTTAAATGCGTTTTACACTTTTACAAATTATAAATATTCTTAACTTCTATGTAAAACTATAATGATCGATCTCCTCGGGGCTTGGTTGTGCACAAGTACAGGAAGGAAGAAAACAGTATTGGTTAAAGGGTAATAATGTAAAAAATTGTCCAAATCTAACTTTTCAAAAGAAAGAGTTTTAAATTTTAAAAAAGAAAGAAAAATATAACCCTACTTCTACTCTTTAGTTTTAGCCATCTACTAAAGAAATCAGATGGGCAGAGAAGAACAAAGGAAATATGTAAGAAAAAGCAATTCTTGAGAATCAAGAAAAAATGAGAAACCACTAGGAGTTTGTTGCTGTTTTTTATTTATGCTAATCAAAAAGAATTTTGAAAAATTTAAATCTAACAAACTAGAGTTAGAAAGTACACCAAATATTCTAGAGAAACAAAATCATAAGATAATGAAATTTTTGCATATTTTTATTCTTGAAGATAGACTTTTTTAAAAATATCCTCAATGTCTAGTGCAACAGCAACAACAGTTGTCTATCAGAACAGGTAGTCTCCTACTGGAAATAAAGTTGCAGATGAAGGAAGAGGAGATGACAGATTAGTGGGGTTGGGGAAAGTAAACCTCAGTGAGAGTTCCTGAAAATATCAAAGAATAATTTCATTTATTAATGAAAAAGTAGAAATTTCACTTTTTATTCTCCCTTTTTTTTACTCTGTTCACACTGAGACACGTGTGTTCCAAGCTGATATCTTTTCTTCTCCGATGTAGTGGTAACAAAAGGCATGAGTTTCAGATTCCAAATCCCCTAGATAAACCAAAATGTTTAGTATTACAGAGAGCAAAATCAAACTTACAGGGAGAAAGAGATAGTTGACTTATAGGCCCTTTCAAGGATGGGGATGTATACAGATCAGGTCAAGAGCAGCTGTGGTTCCCTACCACTTCTCAAGAACATTCATCCCTCTTTCGTCCTCTCCATCCTCAGTTATCTTTCTTGGAGGACTTCATGCATCAGTATGGTATCTTGTATTTGGATTGCATCTATGCCTCCACTGCCTTCTGTAGAACATACTTATCTTTTTGTAGATTTGCGTGAGGACACATGAATGTTATCCAGCTCCTTCTAGGTTGAGTCAGGAAGATATTCACAATATAATGCCAAGACTAAAATAACTTCAACATTTTGTGGAAATTTACATGCATAGGATTTCTACATTGGGTGCATTTTAGGTAGAAATCGACAATTTTTGAGTGTACACTTTCAATCTGTTTATATCATCGACTTGTGCAATATTTCCCCTTGTATACATACTACAAAAATGTAATTAGTATTGAGATGTGCTCTTCTGTGGTGATGATTTTCTTACTTTCTTTTTGTTTTTTTGTTTTTTGTTGTTGTTGTTTGTGTGTCTTTCTTTTTTTTTTTTTTTTTTTTAATTTTTATTTAAGAGTATTCAGTCCCCTGGAAGCTCATTGTGATAGCTTGTGGAATCTTCTGTTTCCTTCTCCTGGTAACTGTTGCATTGTTGGCAATAACGAGTGAGTAATTGAGAGAAATATTATTTTTGCTTCTGATTAAGAACATCAATATGAACTAGCCAGGAATCCCAGAGCTCGCAGTGGCTAAACTAACAACCAAAGAGTACACATGGTGGGAATAATGGCTCCAGCTGCATATGTAGCAGAGGGTGGCCTACTCAAACAGCAATGGGAGGAGAGGCCCTTGATCCTGTGAAGGTTCTATGCCCCAGTTTAGGGGTATGCCAAGGCCAGGAAGCAAGAGTGGGTGGGTTGTTGAGCAGGGGGAGGGGGGAGGAGATAGGGGGTTTCAGAGGGGAACCAGGAAAGGGGATAACATTTGCATAAACATTTGGATATTTTATTTAGATAAAGTGCATATCTAATTTAAAAAGAGTAGCTTTAGACATGAACTATGCAGTTATACATGCTATATATTGTTTTGCCTGTAGTCAGGGGATGAGTCAGAATCACTGGAGTTAAGTATTTTCCTGACAATGTGCAGTGTTCTGTTCTCTTTCATACTTAATCTGTTAGCTCTGGGACTCTTGAGAATTACCCTGTTCTGTCTCATTTTTGGTCATATTTCTTCTGAGGAGTTGGCGATAGTCTATTTTCTGAACTCAGGTGATTGTGAATCTAATGTAAACATTTCTGGAAAAGAGCTGTGCAAAGAATTCATTACCTTCTTTTTACATTTCTTCAATATATTTTGAGGCTATGCTTAAGAAAAAATAATTCATCTATACAGAGATATTAAAGGTTAAACAATTGAATTTCTCTACATTAACAGAGGAAATCACTTCCAGGCTCTGCTAAAATATTACTATGAATGCGGATATATTGCATTACATATGCTCCAACAAGAATTGTGCCATTTCTTAATCTGTTTTATTACTTCACATTTTCATAGTGTGTTACATATTCACTGAATATTTTACTTAGGTAATTATTTGTAAATTTGTGTTGTAAATATGAAGTGAATGGAAGTTACTTCCACTGTAATTATATTCAGCTATATGCTTTGTTTTAGAGTAAACTTAACTTAGTGAATTATTGAAGCATTTGTTTTTATAGTGACTTAAATGAAGGGCCAATTTATAAATGTTAATGTACCAATGAAAGTAATGATATCTGTTGGGTATCAACATGCAGCTTTTTCTCTAACTTTAAATTTCATTATGTACTTCTCATAAGCATTTTTGATATTAAACTGTGACTAACTTAGTTTTTCAGCATAGTCAACAAAAACATGAACTACAGGAAACTCTAAACTGACACGATAACTGCAGCACCACGCAAAGTGACATCAACTTGAAGGATGAACTGCTGAGAAATAAGTCTATAGAGTGTAGGCCAGGCAATGATCTTCTGGAATCCCTCAACAGGGATCAGAACAGATGGTACAGTGAAACCAAGACTTTTTCAGATTCCTCACAGCACACAGGTATGTTGCATAGGAAGACCATAAATACAGAACTGTATTATTACCGTTTATTTGTTCTCTGGAAGCTTTGAAGTCCAACCAGCAGCTTAAGACACTGGTGATCTTTGGGTTTATTTTGGGGTTCCTTATTTCATGTAGAGATCAGGAAACTCAGAAGTTCATCTTTGGATTAGGAGAACATTATAGTTTCTAAAAGTCAGGTTCTGTTTTGCAGTCCTACTCTCCTCTGGGGAGGGAATTACAAAATCAGTACTTTTGAAATTTTTTAATTGTTTTGGTCCATTGGAACATCTCCAACTTTGTTGCTGATAGAATATGGAAGTTTTTAGTGTGTATTTATGAACTATTACACTAAAGTAGATTAGAGCATTTATTGGATGAACCTTTAAGAACAATTTGTGGGTGTGTGGGTGTGTGGGTGTGTGTGTGTGTGTGCGTATGAGAGAGAGAGAGAGAGAGAGAGAGGGAGAGAGAGAGAGAGAGAGACTATGTTTTCCATCTGACATGCCTTGAGAGAGTTGGACTGATCATAAATAAAAGACCATCCCTGGTGAAGACAAGTAAGGTTCCCCATTGTTTGTGCACATTGCAACTCTGTCAATGACAGTGTACTTGAGGCTGGTAAGATGAAAAGATTAATTGTCACAGGAACTTTTCTTAAACTTCAGTGTGACTTGTCATTTTATTTTAACTGACACAGTTTATCAATCATCATTAGTTAATTTTAGAAGATTTGAAGATAACAAAGAGCTCTTGTATATAATATCAGCACTCTGTGATAGTAGGATAAGATGATTCTCATTGTGTCAGGATTAATATATTTTAAAATGATACATTAAAAAATTTGTTACAGGAAAAAAAAACTCCAAAACAACCTTTGAAGTATTCTAGACCCATGAAAAATTTTTCTCACATTAATAAAAACCACTTAATTATCTGTAAATAATAATAATGAAATAATTCCTATAATTATGAGGTTGAAGAAGGAGGATTCTAACATTCAGAAATATTAGGACATCCCAGAAAATTCCAGGCCAGCATGAGGGAAAAATGAAGGTTGGAAATAGAGTTACTTAATAGAGCATGGACATTCCCAGCCCCTCTCTAAACAAAATATTCATATTGAGGTGATCTTGCAAACCAAATTTTATGCATTTCAATGTATTCAACTTTTAACATTTGAACATATGGGCACAACAATTTGATGCATTTCAATGTATTCGACTTTTAACATTTGAACACATGGGCACAACACTGAAGACATCAACATAATCAGGAGAAGAGTCAATCAACACTAAAACCTCTGTCATATGTCTCTTATTTCTCTTCTTTTTTCTTCACATCATTTACACTTTAATTTCTATAGGTGTTCACAAAAGACCCATCTCCAAGGCAGAGGGGAAGGGTGAGTACAGGAACATCTTGGCTATATAGTAAGGTTGAAGTCAGACTGGGTCACATGATGCCCTGTATTTTCTTTTTTTTTCTTTTTTTATTTGATAATTTCTTCATTTACATTTCAAATGCTATCCCCAAAGCTCCCTATACTCTTCCCCCACCCTACATCCCAACCCACCCACTCCTGCTTCCTGACCCTGGCATTCCCCTGTACTGGCACATCTGATCTTCGAAAGACCACTGGTAATATTATAGAGATATAGAAATATTTCTGGTGTCAATAATGAATGAGTCAGTAGAGAAAATGTAGGACATACACAAAAAAGAAAACTCTTTATCCTTTATAGGGAAATGAATCAGCCTAGCATAGCGATGCAGGGGTCTACGGGCATCAGAAAATTTCAATTTCTGTGCCATGTGAAATTTTACTTTTTTCCAAAGGCTTAATAAATATATTGTTCTGATAACAGAACTCCAAAAAACAATACATTTAACCATTTACCTTCTCTGTTGCAGGTAGAGGTTTTGAAAAGTATTGGTTCTGTTATGGTATAAAATGTTATTATTTCGACATGGACAGAAAAACGTGGAGTGGATGTAAACAGACCTGCCAGATTTCCAGCTTATCCCTTCTGAAGATAGACAATGAGGATGAACTGGTACTGCAGACTCTTACTTGTCCATTTATTCTCTTAGGCCCAGTCTCTAACCCTGAATAATTAGATACTGAATTCAGTTTTTTTTTAACATTTTTATATTGTTTTTTTGTAATGTGAACAAAACTGTAGAGACTGGTTTGTATAGAAACACTTCTAACTTTCAGTCCCCTCCCTTTCTTAGGAGTGTACAAGAGAGTCCCTCAGAAAATATGTCTTTCCCAGATGAAGTTTAATCCTTTGGTACAGCATGTTCTAATACTGACAGTCATTTATCTCCTTAGAGTGCCAAGAAAACCCCCTCTGTCTAGGGTTTAATCTTGGAACATGGAAGTGAGGCAGTCTGAGATGAGAAATCAGATGGAAACAGGGAAAGTAGCTGAGCCCTGGGCCTGTTTGCAAAATTGGATTATATGAGAAATGTGGGATTACATAGTTTGACCTGTGAGTCCCAGGGTTATTTTCACTGAAACTATCCATAATCATTACTATATAGTATCATTATGTTCTGTAAAAAAAGATATCCATCATTAGAAATGACAATTTAAAAGAAAACAAAATTTCCAAGATTCTGACATTTCCTGTTTAATTTGAGTATATGCCCAGGATAAACTGGGTCTTGGGGTAGAAATATTGCTAGTTGTATCAGAAACCAACAAAAGCACTTCCAAAGCGGTTGTGCAATTTTCTCTCCCATCAGAAATGGAGGAGTGTTCCCCTTGCCCCACTTCCTTTCCAGCATGAGCTATCACTTGTTTTTGATCATAGTCATTCTGATTGGTGTAAGATAGCATCTCAAAGTTATTCTGATTTGTATTTCCCATATGGCTAAAGATTTTGAGCCTTTATTCATGTGCTTCTCATCTATTTGAGACTCCTCTGTTGAGAATTCTCTGTTTAGTTGAGGCGTAGAAGATACAACAGAAGAAATTGACACAAAACAACCAGGAAATCTGGGATACCTTGAAAATATCTATCCTAAAATTAATAGGAATAGAGGAAGTTAAAGAGCCCAATTCTAAGTTCACAAATATTTTCAACAAAATCATAGAAGAAAACATTCCTAACCTAAAGAAAGAGATGCCAATAAACATAGAAGAAGCTTTTAGAATGCCAATTAGACTGGGCCAGAAATGAAAACACTCCCATCATATAATAATCAAAATACAAAATCTCCAGAGGAAATAAAGAATATTAAAAGCAACAAGGTAAAAATGGTAGCTAACATACAAAGGCATAACGACCAGAATTGTACCCAACTTCTCCATAGACTCAAAAAGTGAAAGGAGTCTGGGCAGATTTCTTCCAACTTATGACAAACCGTAATTGACAATGTAGCCTATTGTACCCAGTAAAACTCTCAATCACCATAGATGTAGAAAAGAAGATATTTTAAGACAAATCCAAAATCAAACAATAGCTATCCACAAATCCAGCTATATAGAAAATACAAGAAGGAAAAATCCAACCTAACATGATAAATAATGGTATACAGGAAAACACAGTAGATAAGTAAATTCATACCAGCAAAAATGAGGAAATCACACAGAAGCACGCACAAACACACACACACACACACACACACACACACACACACACACACAGAGAGAGAGAGAGAGAGAGAGAGAGAGAGAGAGAGAGAGAGAGAGAACTAACAATTATATTTAAACACATTCATATTTTAAAATATAATTACTCAATTAATTAGGCATAATGTCATTCAGGTGTCACATGTAAAATACACTAAATACTGGCAAATATCTCCATATATTCTCAGTACTGTCACTTCTGCATCCTTCCTGGAGCATGGATCTTAATGCACAGTGTTTTACAGAGCAATGTTCATCTTTATAAATCTTCTTTGAAGACAGGACATTAATTCCCAAATGAACACTTTCCAAATTCTTATGAAGTATTCCAGAATTCACATTTAACTAATTTCATAGAGTATTAGAAGTTCTTTAATGATCTATAAATTTTTATGGGCCTTGAGCAGGAAGATTATGTGTTCAAGGATAGGCTAGGTATGTAGAGAGTCTAGGTCTAAGAAACATTGTCACAAATAATGCAATGAACACAGTATCTCAGGACACCTGGAGGTTTTATTTTAAATAACTCATTAAACTGACAGAGTTTTGATTTAAATGTGCTTTAGTAGGAATCCACTTTAGAAAATGAACACAGTGAAACTGAGCAGTGGAAGGATAGGCCAGCAGAGAATGACACAGGAATGCTGGGAAATTTCCCTTCTTGTTTTCTCTAATCAGATTGAAATTTTATTTTAAGGTCTGTTGTTTCCTTTACAGAAGTTCCTTCAGAACCTGGCTCCTTCAGACATTTCCTGGATTGGATTGTCATATGACAATAAGAAAAAAGATTGGGTATGGATTGACAATGGCCCATCTAAACTGTGAGTTTCTGAGCCTTTCAGTCTCTAACACTGGTGTGTAAATTGGGAGGATTGTGTGCAAAGGCTTTTCTCTCATTTCACATGGCTTTCCTCATTTTCAATGGAGCTCAGGGGTAAGGACAAGTTGCATAAGACAGAGTCTGAACAAGCATTACAGAGGGAAGATGTATAGTCTAGGAGATAACCAAAAGAGGCTTAATACTGCATACATCTCAGGTCTTTGTCTTTTAAGTTGCAAAGGCCCCTAGAAAGTAAACAACTTGAGATGATGTGAAGTGATTGAATGATCATGACAGATACATTGAGTCTCTCAGACATCCATGTGACACTTTTATTGTTGTTCAATTACATAATTATTGATTACTTAAAAATATAAGAAATGTTTATATATACATACGTATGTATGCCTCCCTTCCATTTCCAGGTTTTTTGTAGACTCCAAGTTTTATGTTTATTTATAATATTGGAGAAAACTCTTCACTGATTCTCTTTGTTAATATTATTTGTTTTTCTTCAGTACTTCACATATATAATATAAAATTGGATCATGTCATCCCCACTATGCCCTAATGGCTACCTCTGCATCAGCTCTAACATGTGCCCTGCTAACTCGTGTCTTGTAATTATGGTGCATGGTTATAGGTCATGCACTGGAGCAAAGCAACCCAGCAGTGGAAATATTATCAAAAAGGAATGAATCTCTTCTTTCCAGCCTTTATCAACTTAGAAAATTTGTTAGCCAAGATGTAACATGTCGTGCCCATCTTTATGGAAATCATCTTGTCCAGAGACTGCATTTAACAGAGCCTTTTCCCTTCTCTGGTGCCTACATTCTATTTCCTCTTTGATGTTGTTCCCTGAGCCTTGCTGATAGTATGGAGGGGAAGAAGTTGATGTAGATGTCTTCTTTAGGGCTGAGCACAAAATGCTTCTCCTAAGCATTTTGACCAATTTCCACCTCTCTTCACTGACTTCTACCCACTGTTAAAGAATCTGCTTTGATGGAGGTTGAGAGAAACCCAGGTTTAGGCATAAACTATGAAGGTTAAGAAGGCAATTTAACTTCATGGTCTTCAGCACCATTTTCTCCACCTAGGAAGTACCACATTTTATATGAAAAAAATCCATAACAGTTTTCTTGAAACAAAGTCTATTATGTAAAAGTTGATTTTGACTCAGACATATCAAAAAATTGAATTCAAGAAGTATGTTTTGTCTGCTGAAGTACAAATATTAGTGTGAAACCTCTAAGGACTTTAACTAGTCCTACTCATTCTACTTTTTAGAATCCCATGGTGATTAGCAATTTATGATATTGTGTATTAGAAGCTTTATGTTATTGATGGCCCATGAAAACATGTAAAGGGTATGAAGCCTGAGAAATCCTGGCAAGGTGGGAAGTGGGAGCGTTTGCCAGGCATTTGGGCACGCAGTATTTACACCAGCCCTTCATAGTGACAGGGCATCACTTCCCCAGGCCAAATTGTGCCACCCCCTCTCCCTGTTCCTCTAGTGCAAGTCTGACTGATAGTTGTGCATGATGTTTGCCAAGATGGGAATAAAAACTGAAGGACAGGAAAATGACACTTGTCAGCACATGAAATGGCAGGGTACAGAGGAGAGCTGGCCCATCAATATTTCTTTAAAGCCTGGAACTAGATAAATGAAAGTTTGTACTAACATGCCTTAAAAATATGGTTGACCCCAAAGACCCACTATTTCTTTAGCTATTACTTATTTTACTTTGCTTTGTTTTTTTACTTTTCACACAGAGCTACGTTTTTGTTTTGTTTTAGGTTTATTTCTTTTATCTTGTAACTTGCCGGTTCTTTTAAGCTGTGTCAGCAACAGTAACCAATGCCTTTATGCTCCTCAGCTTCCACAAGACAAGCCAGCGTCACCTGGGAAGCCTTCTAGGTGTTTCTGTATACTGTGAGAGGTGTTTTGAAGCTCCCACTCTATGCTTTGTAGAATTAGGGCCTGCCTGTGCACTCCAGTTGCCACTCTCTGGGTAAAACTATTGATGCTTTGGTGTATTTGTGTCACCTGTGGATGGTTGCTGTGTGCCATCCAGTGTGAGTGTTGCTGCTGGTGACTGTGAAGGTGCTTTGTCCTCTACTGCTGTTGGATTGCTTAGTCGCTTATTTTTTCTATCAGTAACCCCGCTCTCTGATTAGCACTGGCTCAGCTTTAACTGTCTCCTCAGCCAATCAGATGTTAAAGACCATAAGGGTCCTTATTTGTCCTTGTGCATCTATTAAACCTTGATCAGGGTTTCTAGAATGGCTGCAGTAGATTTTGAAAACAGACTTACCTTTATCGATTTGGGGTCCCACAGAGATCCAGTTCACAGGTACTTGTTGGACTCTAATACAACTGACCATTGAAAAGTGAACAAAGGCTTATTGTTTTGTAACAGTGTCCAGTGAGCCCTGACATTTCAATTGAAACATGAATTGTCATTATAACTCAATGCAAATTCAACAGTTGTATTTGGAGTTAAATTATTTTAACAGTAAATTTATTTAATGGAAAAAATAATACAATTTAATTCCTGAGTACATAGCAGAGTACTGTAGCTAATTCCAACCTAGGTTCTATGAACTTCCCAATCTCAAACTTTTGATTTGAATTCCAAAACCAAACATGTTTTCCCTGTGGTAAAGTCCAGAGCTCCAATAACAAAGCAACTATTTGTCCTATAACAATAGTAATACTGGGCACATCTTCCTGTTCTGCAGCAGATCAGCATTTCAGGATGCAGTGTCCAGTGCACGATAGGATTATTCATAAATTTCCTTCCCTGCAAAATGCAAAGCACCTAATAACACTTAGAAAGCCATCTCTGGTGAAGACATTTCCTTATTGGCTTGAGGTTAATTTATCTGTTTTGATGTTAATGTGTGGAAAATATTCAGCAATAGGGCCTTACCATATAGTTATGTGAAGTAACCAAAGACAGTAACAATAACCTTTGCTATGTAGGAGACCCCTATTGTCTCTCTGACTAGTAAGTCAAACCTCTGGAGGAATCCTAGGCTTTGCACTTTGGTTTTATTTTAAAATCATAACTTCTGGAACTGTAACTCTTCTTTGAAGTTAAATCATTTATTTATTTATTTATTTATTTATTTATTTATTTATGATTCTCTAATCTTTCTTGCATGCTTGCTCTCTCTCTCTCTCTCTCTCTCTCTCTCTCTCTCTCTCTCTCTCTCTCTCTTTTTTTTTTTTTTCTTTATGATTCTCGAATCAATTTTTACAGTCCAGTCTTTATGCCCCTCTCGATCTGCCATCTGGCTGCTCCTCATCCCACACCTCCTCCCACAGTCTCCAAGAGGATGTCCATACCCACCCCACTTACATTACTAGACCTTCTTACTATTTGGGTCCTCTTATCTTTCTAAGGTTAGGTACATTTTCACTCACTGAGGTCAGACCAGGCAGCTTCTGCTGTATATTTGTAGGGGGCCTCAGAACAGCTCATTTATGCTGAATGGTTGTTGTCTCAGTGACTGAGTGATCTCAAGGATCGAGGTTAGTTAGGTGGTTGGCCTCAGATTCTTCCAACTTTTCCCTAATTCCACAGCAAAGGTCCTTGGCTTCTATCTATTGCTTGGGTGTTAGTATCTGCATCCTACTCTTTTAGCTGCTTGTCAAAATTTTATTTTTAATTACTTTTTTCATATATTTTGATCCTGTACTTTTCCCTCAAAATACACCTTGTACAGTCCTACCTTCCTACCAACTCAAATTCATGTTACTTCTCCCTCTCCCCCAAGCAAAAATAACAAAAATAAAAGACAAAAAAATAAAATAAAATTAATCAATCAAAGAAACAAAAGCCCAATAAGAAAAAAAATGCCCCCCCCAACAAACAAACAAAGAAACACACAGACAAACCACATTAAAGTAAACCCAAACTAAAGAACAACAAAAACAAAACATAAACCTCCAAATCATTAAGAACACATGGAATGTGTTTTGTGTTGGTCAACTATAAGCTTATAACTCTTGGGTTTCCATAAGACCTTCTACACAGCCAGGCATGTTTTTAGCTGTTTTGCTGATGGTCAATTTCCTTTTACAAAGACAAATTTTAAGAAATCACCTTATAATTCTGTGTATCCTTTAATAACTTTCCTAGGTATTTATATGTTAAGATGTTTTAATATAATTTAAAAATAAATGTAATTTTTATTATTTTGTTGTTATTTTTGTGTTAAGGGTTCATTTTATCCTGCCTGTCCTTGAATTCTTTATCCAAATGTCTGCATTTCTCTGATGTTGGGACTATGGACAGGGGTATCTTGTTATCTATTTTCACTTGAAAGATGTCCATCATGCCTATTTTACACGTGCAAGTTTTTAATTCTGTTGTCTGTTTTGTTTTATTTTCCCCTGGTACAAATAGCAGCTTCATCTGTAGAATGGATGTCATTGCTCACGTTCTGAGGATTCATTCTCTGTTTCTCAAGTAACACAGAAACAAATATATAATCCTGAAAAATAATACACAGTTTGACCTCACTAGGATCAACCATTTAAAAATCCACTGCTTTGACAGCACACTTAATTGCTAATAAGTAATTTTAGGTTTCTATATGTTAGTTGTGTTAGTGTTTGTTACCTTTTATACATAGTATAATGTATACATTTAAAATTCATTTATTTGCTGTAAGATATGTGTTTAGAATTAATGAATAGTTGCTTGAGCAGTTATAGCTTCTTATACAAACTTTTGTATTCTACACACATCCATTCTCTTTTGTATTCATTTGATAAAAGTTGAAATCTCACAGATACATTCTCTGTAGACAGCTGCTTATGTAAGCTCAAGACTTACAATCATACAAGTAAGTGTATGAATTTGTGGGCAGCCTAGGCTTCATAGTATGTTTGATGTCACCGTGTGCTACAGAGTTAGATTCTATGTCTTAGGAAGCCTAATAATATGGTGATAATGATAATAATACTAAAGCTGTCTAGAACAGAAATACTTTCAAGAGTGAACCAATATCTTGTGTAGCATCCTACTAAGCCTCAATTATTCAATATGTATCTAGTAATAAGTTTCAGTCCATAACCCACATTATTCTCAATGGTTAGTGTTCTGGATCGTATCACTATCAATATATCTTTAAATTCAGAATCATACAGTGGATTCACATGTAATGTCCTTAAGTTGTGAAATAGTTTGGCTCATTGTTTGTCTGACAATTAAATTAAAAATTCCAAGCCTTGAAGTTGAGTCTGCATATAAATGCATCCACTGGAAGTCATGAGAAATATGAGTTTTTATAATTATGCACATATTTTCAGCAGCATTCTACAAATTAGTTTTATATCCACTTGATAGAAGTCACCTGAGAGGAAGGAATTGAGAATGTTCCTCAATGATGGGCAATAATATGGAGGTTTAAGCAAAACAAATCCTTTCTTTTCCTAAATTGCTTGGGTCATGGTGTTGCATCAGAGTAATAGACACCATCAAACTAAAACAGAGCAATTTTTTCACCTTCCAAATTTCTTTTCTGCACCCTCATCTGATCCCAGGCAAGCAGGCATGTGCTTTCTTATACTGTAACTGAGTAAGGCCTAGTGCAGCATGTTATGTACTATGTACAGATTTGTGTTTGCTTCTATTTCTCTGCATCTTCCACGGTTATCATTTTTTTCAATGATGTTTTAGCTAACTCAAGATTTTTTCTTAGATCAGTGTTTCATTCTCAGTCTTACAAAGCACTTTTTATTTCTGAGACAGTGTTTCTCTGTGTAGCCCTGGCCTTCCTGGAACTCATTCTGTACACCAGGCTGGTCTAGAACTCAGAAATCTGCCTGCTTCTGCCTCCCGAGTGCTGGGATTAAAGGAGTGAGCCATCAACGCCAGGCACAAAGCACTTTTGTATTGCACTAATATTCCACAATGTTCTTCTATCACATATGAACACATGTTTCCAAATTTTGATAATTATGCATATTTGAAATTTATATAACTTGTCATGTGAATTCATGTCTGAATCACTGTGTGCATGTAAATTTTAATTCTTTTTAGTCATTATCTTTTATTAACTGCAATCTTCTGGTTCTTTCTCAGTTTTGCCTTTACTCAACATTCACACATGATTCCTTAACTGTGCCTACTAGACTGTCTTATAATTATTTCATGTGCATACCCATTCCTAATGTATTTTACCTGCTATGCCTATGCTCAAAACAACACTTGGTTTAAATTTTATTCCTTATTACTTTTACATCCCTAATTATGTTAAGTATCAATATTCAATTTCTCCTCATCTTAAACCCAAAGTTCAAAGACAGTGATATATTTTGCTAACGACTGGTCCCTTTGAAATCTCATTCCCATGTAGTAATGGTGGCTTTCACTTTCTTCCCTTCTTTGGAAGTGTCTCATTAACTGAGTCAAGCCTAAAGCTCCCTGTGTATGGAAGGTTACCACTGAACCCTGAATCCTCCTACCTTCAATTCTAAAATCCTGGGACTACAATTGTGTCCACTAGTCCTAGATAAATCTAACATTGAAGATCTTCATTTTGAGTGTGTTCTTTAGTCAGATTTCTCTATTAGGGAAAAACAATGGCTGCATTACTTCTCTGAAAATGTGAGGTTTGATCCAACCCCTTCTAATATATCAGCCTGAGTAGAAATATGATGTATATTGGTTTATAAAAGAAGATCTTATTTATTAAATAATTATGCTTTGACTTCTACTTGTTCTACATAGCCAAGGCTGTCTGAGAACTCACAGTCATTCTGTGTCAGCATATGGCCTAATTTGCTTTCGGTTCTAATTATTTTTTTATCTTGCAGCATCTAAACAAAATTAAAAGGTTATTTATGTCTTGTAATATATCACCCTGCAAAGTGCCATGTTTCTGTGAAGGTCCATTTTGTAGGATGTGGGGAATGAGAGGGGGGAAAACAATCCAATAGTATAGTTACAAGCTTTCATCTCTGATTGTGTTTCAAATTTTCCCTTTCTCCTTACACCATGAGCATATAAGACTGTGTTCTGTGTGATATACATATGGTTTTACTTTTATCCTAGCATTTATATCAACAGTTGGGAGAGCAGGTTCAGCATAAAATAACTTCCTGGAAATATTGAAAATCAGTTTTCCTCACTGACCAAAAATTGCGAGTACAAAAAAAGATGGGGATTTTTGTGTGTGTATGTGACAGAGATCATTTCATTTTAATGAACTTACACAAAGGAACATATTCCAGTGCTAAAATTATGATTAATAGGTTAAATATTCTGTCTTCTTTAGTGAATAGAATTTTTTAAAATCATGACATTTCAGTGAATGATCAAAGTTAAAGAGTTGCCCTTTGTTATTTTAGTTTTTCAGTGCCTTGAACACAAAGAAATATAATATAAGAGATGGATTATGTATGTCGTTATCTAAAACAAGACTAGATAATGGGGACTGTGATAAATCATACATCTGTATTTGTGGTAAGAGACTGGATAAATTTCCTCATTGACTCTCCAACGAGTGTAAAAGTTAAAAAAAATGAAAATTTTTTACTCACATTTGTTTCCTGCAATAATTCATTATTCCTTACAAACAAGTGTTTTGACCATTGGACTTACTGCAGTGCAAAGAGAGAGACAATCTGGAAGATTTTGGGAATGTTCTCTGAAAAATGACATGACAGAGCAGAGGACATCTTCCTTCCTTGTGGAGACTGGACAGATCTACTCTGGTCCCCCAAAGCTTGGATGAATCTGATTTATTTGTTTGCATAAACTCCAATAAAAGTAAATAAAGAACCTTAATAACTAGACTGAGACTTACTTTTTTCTCTTCCTTCCTTTTTCCTCTCTCTTTCTTTTTTTTTTTCTTTCCATTTTTTATTAGGTATCTAGCTCATATACATTTCCAATGCTATACCAAAAGTCCCCCATACCCACCCACCCCCACTCCCCTACCCACCCACTCACCCTTTTTGGCCCTGGCGTTCCCCTGTTCTGGGGCATATAAAGTTTGTGTGTCCAATGGGCCTCTCTTTCCAGTGATGGCCGACTAGGCCATCTTTTGATACATATGCAGCTACAGTCAAGAGCTCCGGGGTAGTGGTTAGTTCATAATGTTGATCCACCTATAGGGTTGCAGATCCCTTTAGCTCCTTGGCTACTTTCTCTAGCTCCTCCATTGGGAGCCCTGTGATCCATCCATTAGCTGACTGTGGGCATCCACTTCTGTGTTTGCTAGGCCCCGGCATAGTCTAACAAGAGACAGCTACATCTGTGTCCTTTCGATAAAATCTTGCTAGTGTATGCAATGGTGTCAGCGTTTGGATGCTGATTATGAGGTGGATCCCTGGATAAGGCAGTCTCTACATGGTCCATCCTTTCATCTCAGCTCCAAACTTTGTCTCTGTAACTCCTTCCAAGGGTGTTTTGTTCCCACTTCGAAGGAGGGGCATAGTGTCCACACTTCAGTCTTCATTTTTCTTGAGTTTCATGTGTTTAGGAAATTGTATCTTATATCATGGGTATCCTAGGTTTTGGGCTAATATCCACTTATCAGTGAGTACATATTGTGTGAATTCCTTTGTGAATGTGTTACCTCACTCAGGATGATGCCCTCCAGGTCCATCCATTTGGCTAGGAATTTCATAAATTCATTCTTTTTAATAGCTGAGTAGTACTCCATTGTGTAGATGTACCACATTTTCTGTATCCATTCCTCTGTTGAGGGGCATCTGGGTTCTTTCCAGCTTCTGGCTATTATAAATAAGGCTGCTATGAACATAGTGGAGCATGTGTCCTTCTTACCAGTTGGGGCATCTTCTGGATATATGCCCAGGAGAGGTATTGCTGGATCCTCCGGTAGTACTATGTCCAATTTTCTGAGGAACCGCCAGACGGATTTCCAGAGTGGTTGTACAAGCCTACAATCCCACCAACAATGGAGGAGTGTTCCTCTTTCTCCACATCCTCGCCAGCATCTGCTGTCACCTGAATTTTTGATCTTAGCCATTCTGAATGGTGTGAGGTGGAATCTCAGGGTTGTTTTGATTTGCATTTCCCTGATGATTAAGGATGTTGAACATTTTTTCAGGTGCTTCTCTGCCACTCAGTATTCCTCAGGTGAGAATTCCTTTGTTCAGTTCTGAGCCCCATTTTTTAATGGGGTTATTTGATTTTCTGAAGTCCACCTTCTTGAGTTCTTTATATATGTTGGATATTAGTCCCCTATCTGATTTAGGATAGGTAAAGATCCTTTCCCAATCTTTTGGTGGTCTCTTTGTCTTATTGATGGTGTCTTTTGCCTTGCAGAAACTTTGGAGTTTCATTAGGTCCCATTTGTCAATTCTCGATCTTACAGCACAAGCCATTGCTGTTCTGTTCAGGAATTTTTCCCCTGTGCCCATATCTTCAAGGCTTTTCCCCACTTTCTCCTCTATAAGTTTCAGTGTCTCTGGTTTTATGTGAAGTTCTTTGATCCATTTAGATTTGACCTTAGTACAAGGAGATAAGTATGGATCGATTCGCATTCTTCTACATAATAACAACCAGTTGTGCCAGCACCATTTGTTGAAAATGCTGTCTTTCTTCCACTGGATGGTTTTAGCTCTCTTTTCGAAGATCAAGTGGCCATAGGTGTGCGGGTTCATTTCTGGGTCTTCAATTCTATTCCATTGGTCTACTTGTCTGTCTCTATACCAGTACCATGCAGTTTTTACCACAATTGCTCTGTAGTAAAGCTTTAGGTGAGGCATGGTGATTCCACCAGAGGTTCTTTTATCCTTGAGAAGAGATTTTGCTATCCTAGGTTTTTTGTTATTCCAGATGAATTTGCAAATTGCTCCTTCTAATTCGTTGAAGAATTGAGTTGGAATTTTGATGGGGATTGCATTGAATCTGTAGATTGCTTTTGGCAAGATAGCCATTTTTACAATATTGATCCTGCCAATCCATGAGCATGGGAGATCTTTCCATCTTCTGAGATCTTCTTTAATTTCTTTCTTCAGATTCTTGAAGTTTTTATCATACAGATCTTTCACTTCCTTAGTTAGAGTCACGCCGAGATATTTTATATTATTTGTGACTATTGAGAAGGGTGTTGTTTCCCTAATTTCTTTCTCAGCCTGTTTATTCTTTGTGTAGAGAAAGGCCATTGACTTGTTTGAGTTAATTTTATATCCAGCTACTTCACCGAAGCTGTTTATCAGGTTTAGGAGTTCTCTGGTGGAATTTTTAGGGTCACTTATATATACTATCATATCATTTGCAAAAAGTGATATTTTGACTTCCTCCTTTCCAATTTGTATCCCCTTGATCTCCTTTTGTTGTCGAATTGCTCTGGCTAATACTTCAAGTACTATGTTGAAAAGGTAGGGAGAAAGTGGGCAGCCTTGTGTAGTCCCTGATTTTAGTGGGATTGCTTCCAGCTTCTCTCCATTTACTTTGATGTTGGCTACTGGTTTGCTGTAGATTGCTTTTATCATGTTTAGGTATGGGCCTTGAATTCCTGATCTTTCCGGAACTTTTATCATGAATGGGTGTTGGATCTTGTCAAATGCTTTTTCTGCATCCAACGAGATGATCATGTGGTTTTTGTCTTTGAGTTTGTTTATATAGTGGATTACATTGATGGATTTTCGTATATTAAACCATCCCTGCATTCCTGGAATAAAACCTACTTGGTCAGGATGGATGATTGCTTTAATGTGTTCTTGGATTCGGTTAGCGAGAATTTTATTGAGGATTTTTGCACCGATATTCATAAGAGAAATTGGTCTGAAGTTCTCTATCTTTGTTGGATCTTTCTGTGGTTTAGGTATCAGAGTAATAGTGGCTTCATAAAATGAGTTGGGTAGAGTACTTTCTACTTCTATCTTGTGAAATAGTTTGTGCAGAACTGGAATTAGATCTTCTTTGAAGGGCTGATAGAACTCTGCACTAAACCCGCCTGGTCCTGGGTTTTTTTTGGCTGGGAGACTATTTATAACTGCTTCTATTTCTTTAGGGGATATGGGACTGTTTAGAAGGTCAACTTGATCCTGATTCAACTTTGGTACCTGGTATCTGTCCAGAAATTTGTCCATTTCGTCCAGGTTTTCCAGTTTTGTTGAGTATAGCCTTTTGTAGAAGGATCTGATGGTGTTTTGGATTTCTTCAGGATCTGTTGTTATGTCTCCCTTTTCAGTTCTGATTTTGTTAATTAGGATTTTGTCTCTGTGCCCTCTAGTGAGTCTAGCTAAGGATTTATCTATCTTGTTGATTTTCTCAAAGAACCAACTCCTCGTTTGGTTAATTCTTTGAATAGTTCTTTTTGTTTCCACTTGGTTGATTTCACCCCTGAGTTTGATTATTTCCTGCCGTCTACTCCTCTTGGGTGAATTTGCTTCCTTTTTTTCTAGGGCTTTTAGATGTGTTGTCAAGCTGCTAGTATGTGCTCTCTCCCGTTTCTTCATGGAGGCACTCAGAGCTATGAGTTTCCCTCTTAGAAATGCTTTCATTGTGTCCCAAAGGTTTGGGTACGTTGTGGCTTCATTTTCATTAAACTCTAAAAAGTCTTTAATTTCTTTCTTTATTCCTTTTTTGACCAAGGTATCATTGAGAAGAGTGTTGTTCAGTTTCCACGTGAGTGTTGGCTTTCTGTTATTTTTTTTTTTTTTGTTATTGAAGATCAGCCTTAGTGCATGGTGATATGATAGGATACATGGGACAATTTTAATATTTTTGAATCTGGTGAGGCCTGTTTTGTGACCTATTATGTGGTCAATTTTGGAGAAGGTACCATGAGGTGCTGAGAGGAAGGTATATCCTTTTGTTTTAGGATAAAATGTTCTGTAGATATCTGTCAGATCCATTTGTTTCATCACTTCTGTTAGTTTCAGTGTGTCCCTGTTTAGTTTCTGTTTCCATGATCTGTCAATTGTTGAAAGTGGTGTGTTGAAGTCTCCCACTATTATTGTGTGAGGTGCAATGTGTGCTTTGAGCTTTACTAAAGTTTCTTTAATGAATGTGGCTGCCCTTGTATTTGGAGCATAGATATTCAGAATTGAGAGTTCCTCTCGGAGGATTTTACCTTTGATGAGAACAAAGTGCCCCTCCTTGTCTTTTTTGATGACTTTGGGTTGGAAGTCAATCTTATCAGATATTAGGATGGCTACTCCAGCATGTTTCTTCATACCATTTGCTTGGAAAATTGTTTTCCAGCCTTTTATTCTGAGGTAGTGTCTATCATTTTCTCTGAGATGTGTCTCCTGTAAACAGCAAAATGTTGGGTCTTGTTTGTGTAGCCAGTTTGTTAGTCTATGTCTTTTTATTGGGGAGTTGAGACCATTGATGTTAAGAGATATTAAGGAAAAGTAATTGTTGCTTCCTGTTATTTTTGTTGTTAAAGTTGGCATTCTGTTCTTGTGGCTGTCTTCTGTTAGGTTTGTTGAGGGATTACCTTCTTGTTTTTTCTAGGGCATTGTTCCTGTTCTTGTATTGGTTTTTTTCTGTTATTAACCTTTGAAGGGCTGGATTCGTGGAGAGATAATGTGTGAATTTGGTTTTGTCGTGGAATACTTTGGTTTCTCCATCTATGGTAATTGAGAGTTTGGCTGGGTATAGTAGCCTGGGCTGGAATTTGTGTTCTCTTAGTGTCTGTATAACATCTGTCCAGGCTCTTCTGGCTTTCATAGTCTCTGGTGAAAAATCTGGTGTAATTCTGATAGGCTTGCCTTTGTATGTTACTTGACCTTTTTCCCTTACCGCTTTTAGTATTCCATCCTTATTTAGTGCATTTGTTGTTCTGATTATTATGTGTCGGGAGGAATTTCTTTTCTGGTCCAGTCTATTTGGAATTCTGTAGGCTTCTTGTATGTTCATAGGTATCTCTCTTTATATTTGGGAAGTTTTCTTCAATAATTTTGTTGAAGATGTTTGCTGGTCCTTTGAGTTGAAAATCTTCATTCTCATCCACTCCTATTATCCGTAGGTTTGGTCTTCTCATTGTGTCCTGGATTTCCTGGATATTTTGAGTTAGGATCTTTTTGCATTTTCCATTTTCTTTGATTGTTGTGCCGATGTTCTCTATGGAATCTTCTGCACCTGAGATTCTCTCTTCCATCTCTTGTATTCTGTTGCTGATGCTCAAATCTATGGTTCCAGATTTCTTTCCTAGGGTTTCTATCTCCAGTGTTGCCTCACTTTGAGTTTTTTTTATTGTTTCTACTTCCCTTTTTAGGTCTAGTATGGTTTTGTTCATTTCCATCACCTGTTTGTATGTTTTTTCCTCTTTTTCTGTAAGGACTTCTACCTGTTTGATTGTGTTTTCCTGTTTTTCTTTAAGGACTTGTAACTCTTTAGCAGTGTTCTCCTGTATTTCTTTAAGTGATTTATTAAAGTCCTTCTTGATGTCCTCTACCATCATCATGAGATATGCTTTTAAATCTAGGTCTAGGTTTTCGGGTGTGTTGGGGTGCCCTGGACTGGGCGAAGTGGGAGTGCTGGGTTCTGATGATGGTGAGTGGTCTTGGTTCCTGTTAGTAGGATTCCTACGTTTACCTTTCGCCATCTGGTAATCTCTGGAGTTAGTACTTATAGTTGACTCTGTTTAGAGATTGTTCTTCTGGTGATTCTGTTACCGTCTCTCAGCAGACCTGGGAGACAGATTCTCTCCTCTGAGTTTCAGTGCTCAGAGCACTCTCTGCTGGCAAGCTCTCTTACAGGGAAGGTGTGCAGATATCTTGTTTTTGGACCTCCTCCTGGTCGAAGAAGAAGGCCCAAAACAGGGCCTCTCTCAGAAGCTGTGTTGCTTTGGCAGTTCCCAGAAGCTGTCAGCTTCTGTGGTGCAGACTCTCACCTGTGCAGACTAAAATCCTAAGTTCCAGGGAGTCCCGGAACCCAGATGGCAACTGCTGCTGCTGAGGCTGAGGCCGCCTCCCAAGCCAGGCGGACACCTGTCCTCTGGTCCGGATGGTGGCCGGATGTCTGTGGCCCGCCAAGGGTGCTGCCTCAGCGGCTCTGTGCTTCCGCCCGTTTCAGAAGCTGTCCGGTTCTCTGGCGCACCCTCTAACCTGTTCAGACTAATTTCCTACGTCCCGCGGAGTTCCGGAACCCAGATGGCGACCACTGCTGCTGAGGCTGAGGCCGCCTCCCAAGCCAGGCGGACACCTGTCCTCTGGTCCGGACGGTGGCCGGCTGTCTGCGGCCCGCCAAGGGTGCTGCCTCAGCGGCTCTGTGCTTCTGCCCATCCCAGCAGCTGTCTGGTTCTCTGGCGCACCCTCTAACCTGTTCAGACTAATTTCCTAAGTTCTGCTGAGTCCCGGAACCAAGATGGCAACCGCTGCTGCTGAGGCTGAGGCCGCCTCCCAAGCCAGGCGGACACCTGTCCTCTGGTCCAGATGGTGGCCGGCTGTCTGCTGCCTGCCAAGGCTGCTGCCTCAGCCGCTCTGCGCTTCCGCCCGTCCCAGAAGCTGTCCAGTTCTCTGGCGCACCCTCTAACCTGTTCAGACTAATTTCCTAGGTCCTGCGGAGTTCTGGAACCCAGATGGCGACCGCTGCTGAGGAGGCTGAGGCCGCCTCCCAAGCCAGGCGGACACCTGTCCTCTGCCTCTCTCTTTCTTTATTTCTCTCTTTTTCTTTCTTCCTTCCTTCCTTCCTTCCTTTCTTTCTTTCTTTCTTTCTTTCTTTCTTTCTTCCTTTCTTCCTTTCTTCCTTTCTTCCTTTCTTCCTTTCTTCTGTCCTTCCTTTCTTTCTTTCTTTCTTTCTTTCTTTCTTTCTTTCTTTCTTTCTTCTTTATTTTAGGGGAGAGTAAAGAGTTTATTTCATCTTATATCTTACAGTACATTATGAATGGTAGTCAGGACAGGAAATCAAACATGACCTCAGAGGCAGGCATTGATGAAGAGATAATGAAGGAATAGAATCACTATCTTGTGCAGACTGATTTCTTATTCTAGCTGTCCAGGGATGGCACTTGCAATAGTAAATCATCAGTCAAAAAGTACTTGATCTTTTGCATACTAGACAATCAGATACAGGCATTTTCTCAACTGAAGTCTCCTTTTTCAATGTTACTCCGATTAGACTATATTTAATAAAAAAAAAAACAACACTGAAAAGAAAGAGTGAGAGAAAGAAAGTAAAAAAAAGAAAAAAAGTAAGAAATAAGAGATAGAGAAAGAAAAAGAGAGAGAAAGAAAGGTGAAAGGATTGGAAGAGAGAAAGAAAAAGAAAGAAAGAAAGAAAGAAAGAAAGAAAGGAAGGAAGGAAGGAAGGAAGGAAGGAAGGAAGAAAGGAAGGAAGGAAGGAAGGAAGGAAGGAAGGAAGGAAAGAAGGAAGGAAGGAAGGAAAGAAGGAAGGAAGAAAGAAAGGTTTTCTCAAAGGACCAGCTCATTGTTTTCTTGATACTTTGGGCAATTCTTTCTGTTTCTACTTGGTTGATTTCAGTCCTGAGTTTAATTAATTCCAGTTCCATGAGTTTGAATATTTCCTGCCATCTAGTCCTCTTGGGTGTATTTGATTCTCTTTGTTTTAGAACTTTCAGGTGTGCTATTAAGTATGCTCTTTCCAGTTTCTTTTTCAGGCACTTAGAGCTATGAATTTTCTGCTCAACACTGCTTTCATTGTGCCACATAAATTTTGGTATGTTGTACCTTCATGTCCAATAAATTCTAAACCATCTTTAGTTTTTTTCTGTATTTCTCCCTTGACCAAGATATCATTGAGTAGAGTGTTGTTCAGCTTCCACATGTATGTGAGCTTTCTCTGGTTTATGTTGTTATTGAAGATAAGCCTGTGTCCATGGTTATCTGATAGGATGTATGGGATTATTTCAATCTTCTTTTATGTGCTGAGGCCTGTTTTGTGAATGATTATAAGGTCAGTTTTGGAGTAGGTACAATGAGGTTCTGAGAAGATGGTATATAATTTTGCTTTCAGATAAAATATTATATAAATATCAGTTAGATCCATTTGGTTCATAACTTCTGCTAGTTTCACTGTATCTCTGTTTAGTATCAGTTTCCATGATCTGTCCATTTATGAGGATAGCGTGTTGAAGTCTCCCACTATTATTGTGTGAGGTATAATGTGTGCTTTGAGCTTTAGCAAAGTTTCTTTTATTTATGTGGGTGGCCTTGCATTTGGAGCATAGATGTTCAGAATTGAGATTTCTTCTTGGTAGATTTTTTCCTGTGATGAGTATGAAAGGTCCTTCCTTATCTTTTTGATAACTTTTGGTTTAAAGTTGATTTTATTCGAGATTAGAATGTCTACTCCAGCTTGTTTCTTGGGACCATTTGCTTGGAAAATAATTTTCCAGCCCTTTACTCTGAGGTACTGACTATCATTGCCACTGAGATGTGTTTCCTGTATTTATCAAAATGCTTGGTCTATTCTATGTATCTACTCTGTTAGTCTATGACTTTGATTGGGGGAATTGAGTCCATTGATGTTAAGAGAAAGAAATAGTGATTGTTGTTTCCTGTTATGTTTGTTGTTAGAGGTGGAATTATGTTTGTGTGGCTATTTTCTTTTAGGTTTCATTAAAGAAGATTAATTTCTTGCTTCCTTTTAGGGTGCAGTTTCCCTCCTTGTGCTGGAGCTTTCTGTGTATTATCCTTTGTAGGGCTGGATTTGAGGAAATATATTCTGTAATTTTGTTTAATTCATAGGTATAGTAAGCTGGGCTAGTATTTGTGTTCTCCTAGGGTCTGTATGACCTCTGCCCCATGATTGTCTAGCTTTCATAGTCTCTTGAGAGATGTCTGATTTATTTCTCATTTATCTGTCTTTATATGTTACTTTGCCTTCTCCCTAACTGCTTTTAATATTCTATCTTGTTTTCTGCATTTGGTGCTTTGATTATTGCATGACAGGAAGAATTTCTTTACTGGTACAGTCTATTTCAAGACCTGTAGGTCTCTTGTTTGATTATGGGCATCTCATTCTTTATGTTAGGGAAATTTTCTTCTATAATTTTTTGAAGATATTTACTAGCTGCTAGTTGGGAATCTTTGCTCTTCTATACCTACTATCCTTAGTTTTGGTCTTCCCATTGTGTCCGGAATTTCCTGGATTTGGGTATTTGGACCTTTTTGCATTTTCTTTGACCATGGAGTAAATATTTTCTATGGTATCTTCTGCACTTGAACTTCTGTCTTCCATCTCTTTTATTCTTTTGGTGGTGTTTGTATCTTTGACTACTGACCTATTTCCAAGGCATTCTACCTTTATTTTTGTCTCCCTTATTATTTCTTTATTGTTTCTATTTTCATTTTTAGAATCTGGATGGTTTTGTTCAATAACTTCACCTCTTTGTTTGTGTTTTCCTGTAGTTCTTTAAGAAATTGTTGTGTATCCTTTTTTACATCTCTTACCAGTTTACCTCTGTTTTTCTGTATTTTTTTTCCATTTTTTATTAGGTATTTAGCTCATTTACATTTCCAATGCTATACCAAAAGTCCCCCATATCCACCCACCCCCACTCCCCTGCCCACCCACTCCCCCTTTTTGGCCCTGGTGTTCCCCTGTACTGGGGCATATAAAGTTTGCAAGTCCAATGGGCCTCTCTTTCCAGTGATGGCCGAATAGGCCATCTTTTGACATATATGCAGCTAGAGTCAAGAGCTCCGGGGTACTGGTTAGTTCATAATGTTGTTCCACCTATAGGGTTGCAGATCCCTTTAGCTCCTTGGCTACTTTCTCTAGCTCCTCCATTGGGAGCCCTATGATCCATCCATTAGCTGACTGTGAGTATCCACTTCTGTGTTTGCTAGGCCCCCGCATAGTCTCACAAGAGACAGCTACATCTGGGTCCTTTCAATAAAATCTTGCTAGTGTATGCAGTGGTGTCAGCGTTTGGATGCTGATTATGGGGTGGATCCCTGGATATGGCAGGCTCTACATGGTCCATCCTTTCATCTCAGGTCCAAACTTTGTCTCTGTAACTCCTTCCATGGGTGTTTTGTTCCCAAATCTAAGGAGGGGCATAGTGTCCACACTTCAGTCTTCATTCTTCTTGAGTTTCATGTGTTTAGCAAATTATATCTTATATCTTGGGTATCCTAGGTTTGGGGCTAATATCCACTTATCAGTAAGTACATATTGTGTGAGTTTCTTTGTGAATGTGTTACCTCACTCAGGATGATGCCCTCCAGGTCCATCCATTTGGCTAGGAATTTCATAAATTCATTCTTTTTAATAGCTGAGTAGTACTCCATTGTGTAGTTGTACCACATTTTCTGTATCCATTCCTCTGTTGAGGGACATCTAGGTTCTTTCCAGCTTCTGGCTATTATAAATAAGGCTGCTATGAACATAGTGGAGCATGTGTCCTTCTTACCAGTTGGGGCATCTTCTGGATATATGCCCAGGAGAGGTATTGCTGGATCCTCCGGTAGTACTATGTCCAATTTTCTGAGGAACCGCCAGACTGATTTCCAGAGTGGTTGTACAAGCCTGCACTCCCACCAACAATGGAGGAGTGTTCCTCTTTCTCCACATCCACGCCAGCATCTGCTGTCACCTGAATTTTTGATCTTAGCCATTCTGAATGGTGTGAGGTGGAATCTCAGGGTTGTTTTGATTTGCATTTCCCTGATGATTAAGGATGTTGAACATTTTTTCAAGTGCTTCTCTGCCATTCGGTATTCCTCAGGTGAGAATTCTTTGTTCAGTCCTGAGCCCCATTTTTTAACGGGGTTATTTGATTTTCTGAAGTCCACCTTCTTGAGTTCTTTATATATGTTGGATATTAGTCCCCTATCTGATTTAGGATAGGTAAAGATCCTTTCCCAATCTGTTGGTGGTCTTTTTGTCTTATTGACGGTGTCTTTTGCCTTGCAGAAACTTTGGAGTTTCATTAGGTCCCATTTGTCAATTCTCGATCTTACAGCACAAGCCATTGCTGATCTGTTCAGGATTTTTTCCCCTGTGCCCATATCTTCAAGGCTTTTCCCCACTTTCTCCTCTATAAGTTTCAGTGTCTCTGGTTTTATGTGAAGTTCCTTGATCCACTTAGATTTGACCTTAGTACAAGGAGATAAGTATGGATCGATTCGCATTCTTCTACACGATAACAACCAGTTGTGCCAGCACCAATTGTTGAAAATGCTGTCTTTCTTCCACTGGATGGTTTTAGCTCCCTTGTCGAAGATCAAGTGACCATAGGTGTGTGGGTTCATCTCTGGGTCTTCAATTCTATTCCATTGGTCTACTTGTCTGTCTCTATACCAGTACCATGCAGTTTTTATCACAATTGCTCTGTAGTAAAGCTTTAGGTATGGCATGGTGATTCCACCAGAAGTTCTTTTATCCTTGAGAAGACTTTTTGCTATCCTAGGTTTTTTGTTATTCCAGACAAATTTGCAAATTTTTCCTTCCAATTCGGTGAAGAATTGAGTTGGAATTTTGATGGGGATTGCATTGAATTTGTAGATTGCTTTTGGCAAAATAGCCATTTTTACAATGTTGATCCTGCCAATCCATGAGCATGGGAGACATTTCCATCTTCTGAGATCTTCCTTAATTTCTTTCTTCAGAGATTTGAAGTTTTTATCATACAGATCTTTCACTTCCTTAGTTAGAGTCACGCCAAGATATTTTATATTATTTGTGACTATTGAGAAGGGTGTTGTTTCCCTAATTTCTTTCTCAGCCTGTTTATTCTTTGTATAGAGAAAGGCCATTGACTTGTTTGAGATTATTTTATATCCAGCTACTTCACCGAAGCTGTTTATCAGGTTTAGGAGTTCTCTGGTAGAATTTTTAGGGTCACTTATATATACTATCATATCATTTGCAAAAAGTGATATTTTGACTTCCTCTTTTCCAATTTGTATCCCCTTGATCTCCTTTTGTTGTCGAATTGCTCTGGCTAATACTTCAAGTACTATGTTGAAAAGGTAGGGAGAAAGTGGTCAGCCTTGTCTTGTCCCTAATTTTAGTGGGATTGCTTCCAGCTTCTCTCCATTTACTTTGATGTTGGCTACTGGTTTGCTGTAGATTGCTTTTATCATGTTTAGGTATGGGCCTTGATTCCTGATCTTTCCAAAACTTTTATCATGAATGGGTGTTGGATCTTGTCAAATGCTTTTTCTGCATCTAACGAGATGATCATGTGGTTTTTGTCCTTGAGTTTGTTTATATAATGGATTACATTGATGGATTTTCGTATATTAAACCATCCCTGCATCCCTGGAATAAAACATACTTGGTCAGGATGGATGATTGCTTTAATGTGTTCTTGGATTCGGTTAGCGAGAATTTTATTGAGGATTTTTGCACCGATATTCATAAGAGAAATTGGTCTGAAGTTCTCTATCTTTGTTGGGTCTTTCTGTGGTTTAGGTATCAGAGTAATAGTGGCTTCATAAAATGAGTTGGGTAGAGTACCTTCTACTTCTATTTTGTGAAATAGTTTGTGCAGAACTGGAATTAGATCTTCTTTGAAGGTCTGATAGAATTCTGCACTAAACCCATCTGGTCCTGGGCTTTTTTTGGTTGGGAGACTATTAATAACTGCTTCTATTTCTTTAGGTGATATGGGACTGTTTAGATGATCAACTTGATCCTGATTCAACTTTGGTACCTGGTATCCGTCCAGAAATTTGTCCATTTCGTCCAGGTTTTCCAGTTTTGTTGAGTATAGCCTTTTGTAGAAGGATCTGATGGTGTTTTGGATTTCTTCAGGATCTTTTGTTATGTCTCCCTTTTCATTTCTGATTTTGTTAATTAGGATTTTGTCCCTGTGCCCTTTAGTGAGTCTAGCTAAGGTTTTTTTTTTTTTTTTTTTTTTTCCATTTTTTATTAGGTATTTAACTCATTTACATTTCCAATGCTATACCAAAAGTCCCCCATATCCACCCACCCCCACTCCCCTGCCCACCCACTCCCCCTTTTTGGCCCTGGTGTTCCCCTGTACTGGGGCATATAAAGTTTGCAAGTCCAATGGGCCTCTCTTTCCAGTGATGGCCGACTAGGCCATCTTTTGATATATATGCAGCTAGAGTCAAGAGCTCCGGGGTACTGGTTAGTTCATAATGTTGTTCCACCTATAGGGTTGCAGATCCCTTTAGCTCCTTGGCTACTTTCTCTAGCTCCTCCATTGGGAGCCCTATGATCCATCCATTAGCTGACTGTGAGCATCCACTTCTGTGTTTGCTAGGCCCCGGCATAGTCTCACAAGAGACAGCTACATCTGGGTCCTTTCAATAAAATCTTTCTAGTGTATGCAATGGTGTCAGCGTTTGGATGCTGATTATGGGGTGGATCCCTGGATATGGCAGTCTCTACATGGTCCATCCTTTCATCTCAGGTCCAAACTTTGTCTCTGTAACTCCTTCCATGGGTGTTTTGTTCCCAAATCTAAGGAGGGGCATAGTGTCCACACTTCAGTCTTCATTCTTCTTGAGTTTCATGTGTTTAGCAAATTATATCTTATATCTTGGGTATCCTAGGTTTGGGGCTAATATCCACTTATCAGTGAATACATATTGTGTGAGTTTCTTTGTGAATGGGTTACCTCACTCAGGATGATGCCCTCCAGGTCCATCCATTTGGCTAGGAACTTCATAAATTCATTCTTTTTAATAGCTGAGTAGTACTCCATTGTGTAGATGTACCACACTTTCTGTATCCATTCCTCTGTTGAGGGGCATCTAGGATCTTTCCAGCTTCTGGCTATTATAAACAAGGCTGCTATGAACATAGTGGAGCATGTGTCCTTCTTACCAGTTGGGGCATCTTCTGGATATATGCCCAGGAGAGGTATTGCTGGATCCTCCGGTAGTACTATGTCCAGTTTTCTGAGGAACCGCCAGACTGAATTCCAGAGTGGTTGTACAAGCCTGCACTCCCACCAACAATGGAGGAGTGTTCCTCTTTCTCCACATCCACGCCAGCATCTGCTGTCACCTGAATTTTTGATCTTAGCCATTCTGACTGGTGTGAGGTGGAATCTCAGGGTTGTTTTGATTTGCATTTCCCTGATGATTAAGGATGTTGAACATTTTTTCAAGTGCTTCTCTGCCATTCGGTATTCCTCAGGTGAGAATTCTTTGTTCAGTCCTGAGCCCCATTTTTTAATGGGGTTATTTGATTTTCTGAAGTCCACCTTCTTGAGTTCTTTATATATGTTGGATATTAGTCCCCTATCTGATTTAGGATAGGTAAAGATCTTTTCCCAATCTGTTGGTGGTCTTTTTGTCTTATTGACGGTGTCTTTTGCCTTGCAGAAACTTTGGAGTTTCATTAGGTCCCATTTGTCAATTCTCGATCTTACAGCACAAGCCATTGCTGTTCTGTTCAGGAATTTTTCCCCTGTGCCCATATCTTCAAGGCTTTTCCCCACTTTCTCCTCTATAAGTTTCAGTGTCTCTGGTTTTATGTGAAGTTCCTTGATCCACTTAGATTTGACCTTAGTACAAGAAGATAAGTATGGATCGATTCGCATTCTTCTACACGATAACAACCAGTTGTGCCAGCACCAATTGTTGAAAATGCTGTCTTTCTTCCACTGGATGGTTTTAGCTCCCTTGTCGAAGATCAAGTAACCATAGGTGTGTGGGTTCATTTCTGGGTCTTCAATTCTATTCCATTGGTCTACTTGTCTGTCTCTATACCAGTACCATGCAGTTTTTATCACAATTGCTCTGTAGTAAAGCTTTAGGTCTGGCATGGTGATTCTGCCTGAAGTTCTTTTATCCTTGAGAAGACTTTTTGCTATCCTAGGTTTTTTGTTATTCCAGACAAATTTGCAAATTGCTCCTTCCAATTCGTTGAAGAATTGAGTTGGAATTTTGATGGGGATTGCATTGAATCTGTAGATTGCTTTTGGCAAGATAGCCATTTTTACAATGTTGATCCTGCCAATCCATGAGTATGGGAGATCTTTCCATCTTCTGAGATCTTCCTTAATTTCTTTCTTCAGAGATTTGAAGTTTTTATCATACAGATCTTTCACTTCCTTAGTTAGAGTCACGCCAAGATATTTTATATTATTTGTGACTATTGAGAAGGGTGTTGTTTCCCTAATTTCTTTCTCAGCCTGTTTATTCTTTGTATAGAGAAAGGCCATTGACTTGTTTGAGTTTACTTTATATCCAGCTACTTCACCGAAGCTGTTTATCAGGTTTAGGAGTTCTCTGGTAGAATTTTTAGGGTCACTTATATATACTATCATATCATCTGCAAAAAGTGATATTTTGACTTCCTCTTTTCCAATTTGTATCCCCTTGATCTCCTATTGTTGTCGAATTGCTCTGGCTAATACTTCAAGTACTATGTTGAAAAGGTAGGGAGAAAGTGGGCAGCCTTGTCTAGTCCCTGATTTTAGTGGGATTGCTTCCAGCTTCTCTCCATTTACTTTGATGTTGGCTACTGGTTTGCTGTAGATTGCTTTTATCATGTTTAGGTATGGGCCTTGATTCCTGATCTTTCCAAAACTTTTATCATGAATGGGTGTTGGATCTTGTCAAATGCTTTTTCTGCATCTAACGAGATGATCATGTGGTTTTTGTCTTTGAGTTTGTTTATATAATGGATTACATTGATGGATTTTCGTATATTAAACCATCCCTGCATCCCTGGAATAAAACCTACTTGGTCAGGATGGATGATTGCTTTAATGTGTTCTTGGATTCGGTTAGCGAGAATTTTATTGAGGATTTTTGCATCGATATTCATAAGAGAAATTGGTCTGAAGTTCTCTATCTTTGTTGGATCTTTCTGTGGTTTAGGTATCAGAGTAATAGTGGCTTCATAAAATGAGTTGGGTAGAGTACCTTCTACTTCTATTTTGTGAAATAGTTTGTGCAGAATTGGAATTAGATCTTCTTTGAAGGTCTGATAGAACTCTGCACTAAACCCATCTGGTCCTGGGCTTTTTTTGGCTGGGAGACTATTAATAACTGCTTCTATTTCTTTAGGTGATATGGGACTGTTTAGATGGTCAACTTGATCCTGATTCAACTTTGGTACCTGGTATCTGTCCAGAAATTTGTCCATTTCATCCAGGTTTTCCAGTTTTGTTGAGTATAGCCTTTTGTAGATGGATCTGATGGTGTTTTGGATTTCTTCAGGATCTGTTGTTATGTCTCCCTTTTCATTTCTGATTTTGTTAATTAGGATTTTGTCCCTGTGCCCTTTAGTGAGTCTAGCTAAGGGTTTATCTATCTTGTTGATTTTCTCAAAGAACCAACTCCTCGTTTGGTTAATTCTTTGAATAGTTCTTCTTGTTTCCACTTGGTTGATTTCACCCCTGAGTTTGATTATTTCTTGCCGTCTACTCCTCTTGGGTGAATTTGCTTCCTTTTTTCTAGGGCTTTTAGATGTGTTGTCAAGCTGCTAGTATGTGCTCTCTCCCGTTTCTTCTTGGAGGCACTCAGAGCTATGAGTTTCCCTCTTAGAAATGCTTTCATTGTGTTCCATAGGTTTGGGTACGTTGTGGCTTCATTTTCACTAAACTCTAAAAAGTCTTTAATTTCTTTCTTTATTCCTTCCTTGACCAAGGTATCATTGAGAAGAGTGTTATTCAGTTTCCACGTGAATGTTGGCTTTCCATTATTTATGTTGTTATTGAAGATCAGTCTTAGGCCATGGTGGTCTGATATGATACATGGGACAATTTCAATATTTTTGTATCTATTGAGGCCTGTTTTGTGACCAATTATATGGTCAATTTTGGAGAAGGTCCCGTGAGGTGCTGAGAAGAAGGTATATCCTTTTGTTTTAGGATAAAATGTTCTGTAGATATCTGTCTGGTCCATTTGTTTCATAACTTCTGTTAGTTTCACTGTGTCCCTGTTTAGTTTCTGTTTCCACGATCTGTCCTTTGAAGAAAGTGGTGTGTTGAAGTCTCCCACTATTATTGTGTGAGGTGCAATGTATGCTTTGAGCTTTACTAAAGTGTCTCTAATGAATGTGGCTGCCCTTGCATTTGGTGCGTAGATATTCAGAATTGAGAGTTCCTCTTGGAGGATTTTACCTTTGATGAGTATGAAGTGTCCCTCCTTGTCATTTTTGATAACTTTGGGTTGGAAGTCGATTTTATCCGATATTAAAATGGCTACTCCAGCTTGTTTCTTCAGTCCATTTGCTTGGAAAATTGTTTTCCAGCCTTTCACTCTGAGGTAGTGTCTGTCTTTTTCCCTGAGATGGGTTTCCTGTAAGCAGCAGAATGTTGGGTCCTGTTTGTGTAGCCAGTCTGTTAGTCTATGTCTTTTTATTGGGGAATTGAGTCCATTGATATTAAGAGATATTAAGGAAAAGTAATTGTTGCTTCCTTTTATTTTTGTTGTTAGAGTTGGCATTCTGTTCTTGTGGCTCTATTCTTTTTGGTTTGTTGAATGATTACTTTCTTGGTTGTTCTAGGGCGTGATTTCCGTCCTTGTATTGCTTCTTTTCTGTTATTATCCTTTGAAGGGCTGTTTTCGTGGAAAGATATTGTGTGAATTTGTTTTTGTCGTGGAATACTTTGGTTTCTCCATCTATGGTAATTGAGAGTTTGGCCGGGTATAGTAGCCTGGGCTGGCATTTGTGTTCTCTTAGTGTCTGTATAACATCTGTCCAGGCTCTTCTTCCTTTCATAGTCTCTGGTGAAAAGTCTGGTGTAATTCTGATAGGCCTTCCTTTATATGTTACTTGACCTTTCTCCCTTACTGCTTTTAATATTCTATCTTTATTTAGTGCATTTGTTGTTCTGATTATTATGTGTCGGGAGGAATTTCTTTTCTGGTCCAGTCTATTTGGAGTTCTGTAGGCTTCTTGTATGATCATGGGCATCTCTTTTTTTATGTTTGGGAAGTTTTCTTCTATTATTTTGTTGAAGATATTAGCTGGCCCTTTAAGTTGAAAATCTTCATTCTCATCAATTCCTATTATCCGTAGGTTTGGTCTTCTCATTGTGTCCTGGATTACCTCGATGTTTTGAGTTAGGATCCTTTTGCATTTTGTATTTTCTTTGACTGTTGTGTCGATGTTCTCTATGGAATCTTCTGCACCTGAGATTCTCTCTTCCATTTCTTGTATTCTGTTGCTGATGCTCGCATCTATGGTTCCAGATCTCTTTCCTAGGGTTTCTATCTCCAGCGTAGCCTCGCTTTGGGTTTTCTTTATTGTGTCTACTTCCCCTTTTAGTTCTAGTATGGTTTTGTTCATTTCCATCACCTGTTTGGATGTGTTTTCCTGTTTTTCTTTAATGATTTCTACCTGTTTGGCTGTGTTTTCCTGCTTTTCTTTAAGGGCCTGTAACTCTTTAGCAGTGCTCTCCTGTAATTCTTTAAGTGACTTATGAAAGTCCTTCTTGATGTCCTCTGTCATCATCATGAGAAATGTTTTTAAATCTGGGTCTAGATTTTCGGTTGTGTTGGGGTGCCCAGGAATAGGTGGGGTGGGAGTGCTGCGTTCTGATGATGGTGAGTGGTCTTGATTTCTGTTAGGTTAAGGGGGTTATTTTTGTCTTTCTTAAAATCCTCAATCATCATTATGAGATGTGCTTTTAAAGTATAGTATTGCTTTTCTAGTGCGTTAGAATATCCAGAGTTCTCTGGGGTGGGGAAGAGGGTTCTGATTATGCCAAGTATCCTTGGTTTCTGTTGAGTTTGCTCTTGTACTTGCCTCATGCCATCTGGTTATCTCTCATTTTATCTAATCTTGTTGCCTCTGACAATGGCTCATCCCTCCTGTCAACCTAAGTGTCAGCACTCCTGAGAGACCAGCTCTTATTGGGTGGAATTTGCATAAGAGAGTTGTGGCATGGGGTCAGTTTTACTTGCACATGAAAACCAGCAGGATCCTGTCTTCAGCTGTTCCTTGGTTCATAGGTCCTGATGGCTCTGGGTGGGTGCCTCTTTGTCCAGGAATTTGAGCAGAAGTGTTGGTCATACTTGTGCTCACAGATGTGTAGCACTCCTGGAAGAGCAGCTTTGTCCTGGCAGTGTTTGGCTATGGAGAGCTGTGGCACAGGTTCAGTTCAGGGCACAAATAGAAATCCGAAGGCTCATGTCCCAAGTCATTCCTTGGTTCCTGTGGCCTGAGATCTCCAGGTGGGTCCCTTTGAGCAGAAAGTGTGGTCTTACCTGTGCTCACATGTGTGCCACACTCCAGGGAGACCAGTTGTCTTCTGAGTTTTTCATTATGAATAAAATAATTTATCTTAATTGAAGCACAGTTAAGAGCTACAATATAGCCCTTCACCAGCCATCTTCCCTGCTTGTCAAGTCCTCTGCAGCAAGCTGAGCTGCCCTGGCTAGCAACTATATCAGGGGGAGCTCCATTTCACATCCACTCATCTGTTCATTTTCATCAGATCTGTGGCTGTTCAACAAACCTGCACATCCTGAATCATACAGACCTGTAGATCCAAATACACACAAACCAAAAATACTAATCTGAAGCCTGCCACAACAGGAACACTTTTTTTTCCTCATAAGGAATAGAAACAATAAAGAGAAATAGAAACAAAAGCAATAAAGAAAAGATAAACAAATATTGAATTCTAGATATGGAAAATCTAGGGAAGAGAAGAGGAACAACAGATGCAAGCATCACCAACAGAGTAAAAAAGATGGATGAGAAAATTTGAGGTGAAAAACATAAGAGAAAATTTTGATAAATCAATTGAAGCAAAATAAACTCTAAAAAATTCCTGACACAAATCTTCCAGGAAATCAAGAATTCCATTGAAAGAAGTAAGCTGAGAATAATAGAGATAGAAGAAATTTAAGTGTCTCAGCTCCAAGGCCCACGAAATATATTCAACAAGTCAGAGAAAATAAATCCCCACCTAAAGAAAACAATATGTATAAAAATACACATGTCTACAGAACAACACATAGAATGGACCAGAAAATGTAATTCTCCCACTTAGTAAACAAAACAGACATCTACAGAACAAAGAAAGAATATGAAAAGAAGAAAGGGGTAAAGGGCAGACCATGCAGAATTAATGAACTTCTGAACAAAGACTCTAAATGCTAGAAGGGCCTGGACAGAAATGTTGCAACCTCTAAAAATCCTGACTTCAACATAGACTATAGTATCCAGCAAAACTCTCAATCACCTCAGATGGAGAATATAAAGTATTTCAAGACAAATCCAAATTCAAAATTATCTACCCACAAATAAAGCCTAAAAAAATACTAGAAGAAATACTCCAACCCAAGTATAATAACTACATTCAAGAAAACACAGGAAGTAAGTAACTCCATACATGCAAAAACAAGGGAAAAGATGCACACACACACACACACACACACACACACACACACACACACACACACACTAAATCCCCCAACAGTAAAATAACAAGTAATTTCAACCATTGGTCATTAATATCTCTCAATATCAATGGGCTCATTTCTCAATAAAACACACAGGCTAACAGAATGGATGCAAAAATACTACCCAGAATTCTGTTACAAACAAGAAACACACTTCAACAATAAAAATAGACATTACCTCAGAGTAAATGGCTGGAAAAGAAGACTTCCAAGCAAATGGACCCAAAAAGCCAGCTGCAGTAGACATTCTAATATCTTATAGCGTAGACTCTCAGTCAAGATTAATCAAAAGAGACAGGGACTGAAACTTGATACTCATCAAAGGAAATTTCTAACAAGGTGATTATCTCAATTCTTAATAATTATTAACGATGTCACCCACATTTTAAAAAGAAGCATTTCTAAATTTAAATCCCTAATCAAACTGTACATATTAATAGTGGGAGACTTCAACACCTGACTCTCATGAAGTGACAGGTCATCCAGACAGAACCTAGGAAGAGAAATAATGAAACTAACAGATGCTATGAATGAAATGGATCTATCAGACATCTGTAGAATATTTCACCCAAAGACAAAATAAAGTATGTTCTTCTTAGCACCTCATGGATCCTTCTCCTTTACTGACCCTATATTCAGTCACAAACCCACCCTCAACAGGTAAAAGAAAATTGAAATAGTGCTTTGTGTCTCATCAGAATACCATGAATTAAAGCTGAACTTCAACAGTAAAAACACCAGAAAGCCTACACTAGGTGCCACCACAATGAAATTAGAAAGTTCTCTTACAAAAAGTTAAAAGTATACATGAAAGCTCCAGAAAAAAAAAAAAGAGTAGTAGAAGATAAGAAATAATAAAAATCAGAGCTGAAATCAATTAGTTTGATACAAAGAAAATAATACAAAAAATAACAAAACCAAGTGTTGATTCTTTTAGAAAATCAACAAAATAAACAAACGCTTAGCAAACCTATCCAATAGATACAGAGACAGAATCCAAATAAATTAAAAGAGAAAGGAAAGGGGAGAAATAATAAAAGACATTGAACAAATTCCCTGGTGTTTGCTGGTTTGGGTTACTCTGTGGAGATTGCTTTTTCCCTTGGGTTACTTCAGGTTTCCTGTTTGGCCTGTGGCCCTGGCTGTAGAAGACTCCTGTCAGGCCTTCAAAATGGATGTCTGGGGGAGGGCATCTTCAGAGGGCCAGATAAAGAGCTGATCTTTTGCCCTGGCTGCAGTAGATCTCCTGTGAGGCCTTCAGACTGTTGGGTCTTTGGAGGAGCAGCCAAGTTGTGCTCAAGCTGTTATGGGGAGGGGACCTGTATGGAATGTGTTTTCTGTTTCCCTGTGTGTACCAGAATGTCAGGGAGGCTTTCAGTCTGTTGTGTCTGTTGCCTACATGCCACAGAACCTCTGGGATATCTTCAGAATCTGGTGTTTTTTACCCAATTGCCTTGTGTGCATACTAACTCCTCGCATATCTCCAGGCTGTGGTGTCAGTTACTCTCATTGCAGTTGTTGAACTGGGATGTCTCAGGCTGTGGTGTCTGTCCAATGCTCTGAGTGCAGCAAATCTCCTGGGATACCTCAGGTTGTGGTATGTTCAGGGGAGCAGACTAGCTAGCAGTCTTTCCCAGCAGAAGGGGAGTATTCAATGGGCAGGAGTTTGGGGGGGGTGATGTGCCCCAAGACCACTGGGCACCTAGCACCAACTATGGGACTTTCCGTGGGTTCTTAATAAATGCTCTGAGTGCTGTTGATTTTCTGGGATTCCTCAGGATGTGATGTCTTCAGGGGAAGGAATCAGTAGGACTCATGTCAAAAGCATGCACTCCACAAAATTGGAAAATCTTAAGGAAATGGAAATTTTTCTAGAAAGATACCAGAGGTAAGTGAAAATCAGAAGAAAGTACTGAAAAAGCATTATAACCCCTCAAGAAATAAAAGCAGTCATTAAAGGTCTCACAACTAATAAAGCCCAGAGCCAGATGTCTTTAATTCTTCAAGGTAAGGAAGTATGGACATAACCTCCTAATATTCAGCCAGTGAACTGCCTTCCTGGGCCTTCCTTCACACAGAAGCTATTAAATTCCTGTTTCACCACAAATAAAAGTATAGGCATTCACATACACCATCAAATAAACCAGTATGAACAAGCAAAGTTTATCTCTCTGAAGTCCCTGGGAAGGTGTTCATCTTAATCAGGAGATGAAATCTCCTGAAGAAAATGACTTCTCCTACAGCCTGTCTCTCCGGTTGTTGCTCACACAGAATCAGCACAGTTCTGCACCTCACAAGCTCTGCCTATTCCTTCTTGCCTGGCGTGTGGACACCATGAAGGTAAGTGAGGACCAGGAATCATAACATTTTCTACAAAACACTCCATTTCCCTTTCTGGTCAGGCAAAGGAATACATAGACTGGACCACTATTAAAGACTTCATTCTGCCTCCCATGAGCTGAGGGCTGGCTACACACAAGGCATTCCCCAGCACTGAGGCACCGCTTAGTAGGACAACTGTCACTTAGAAACAGAAGAATAAATTCTTATAATGTACATATGTATGTCTTCTTTCCATTTCAAGGTATTGTAATTTATAAACACTAAGGTTTATCTTCATTCTGACATGGTCGAAAGCTTCATCATTCTTCCTTAATAGTAGTATCTATTTTTCTTGGAAATCTAATAGATATAAAAGCAAATTTGATTGTATCTTAACCATTACTTCCTTGCCCCCTCAAACTTTCCCTGCATGTGCCCTAACATGTTCTACTCTAAACCATGTTTTATTAATTAGTAATGTTCATTGGTCCATGGTTGTAGGGCACCTACTTGGGCAAGGAAAACTACCAATGACCACACTCTCATAAAAGAATTAATGTCTATTTGCAGCACTTATAACCTAACAATAGTGATTCATTAAGGGCAGAGGGTCCTCACCATCTATGCAGGAATTTAGCTGTCTTGATCTTGTGTAGTTGCATATATGTAACCACAGCTGCTGTGTTGTCTGTCCTAAGTGAAATAGCTTTGTCATGTCCACATGTGATCATGTCACAGAGCTTTTCTTAAACACCTGGCTCTTACATTCTTGCTACTTCCTCATCCCTCCTATTCCTTGACTGTTGCTGGTTGTGTTTGGGGAAGAGGTTTATGACAATTGCCCTATAGTGCTGGGAACATATTCTGTTTCCACTGTGACTATGACCTACCACGCTGCTTGGTACTGACTACTTCCCATTATAAAATGAAGCTTCTGGACCATGTTTGAGTGTACCCAGGTATGGTATTCGGAATATGTTTCACCTAGGAAGTGGATTATTAGGAGTTGTGGTAATTTTGGAGGTGTGCCCTGGTTGGAGCAACTGTTTCAGTGTGGGAGTAGGCTTTGAGACTATTTACCTGGCCATGTGAAAGACAAATTACCCCTGTCTGCCTTTGGATCAAACTGTAGAAATTTCAGCTCCTCCTCTCAGCCCACATCTGCCTGGATACTGCCATGTTCCAGTGTTAGTAATGGAATGAACATAATAACCTATAACCCAGTCCCAATAAAATATTGTCCTTTCTATGTGTTGCATTGGTATTACTATTTCCTTCCAACAATAAAACACAAAGACAGAAGTTGGTATCATGAGTGGTATTTTTGAGAATGGCTTGACCATGCTGTTGTTTGCAAGAATGTGGATTTGAGAGCTGTGAATTTGGGGGGCAGTGGTATGTTTTAACTGGGACTTTTTTCTGTTTTTATTGGATATATTATTTATTTATTTACATTTTGTTTTTACTTTTTATTGGATATTTTCTTTATATTTTGAATGTTACCCCTTTCCCTGCTTCCCCCTTCCCCTGAAATCCTCTATCCAATTGCCCCTCCACATGCTTCTATGTTGGTATTCCTCTACCCACCCAACTCCCTGCCAACATATTCCCCTACACAGGGGCATCAAGACCAATAGCCTCTTCTCCTATTGGTGCCCAACAATGAAATCTTCTGTTACATATGAAGATGGATCCATGGGTCCCTTCATTTATACTGCTTGGTTGGTACTTTAGTACCTGGGTAGCTCTGGGAAGGGGGTCTGGATGTTTGATATTGCTGTTCTTCCTATGCAGTTGCAAACCCCATTATCTCCTATCCTTTTGCTAATTTCTCCATTGGAGAACCTGTGCTCAGTCCAATGACCAGCTGTGAGCATCTGTCTCTGTTATGCTCTGCCAGAACCTCTCAAGAGAAAAGTATATCATGCTCCTGTCAGCATGTACTTCTTGGCATGAACAAGACTGTCTGTCTTTGGTGACTGTATATGGGATATATCCCCAGGTGGGGAAGTCTCTGGATGACTTTTCCTTCCATTACTGCTACATACATTTTCTCCTTTATTTGTTCTTATGAATATATTGATACTTCTTCTAAGAATGACTAAAACACCCACACTTTGGACTTCCTTGTCTTGAGATGCATGTGGCTTGTAAGTTGTATCATGAGTATTATGTACTTTTTTGCCTAATAACCACTTATCAGTGAGTACCAAAACAAAAGAAATGTGAAAATCAATCAAATAACCAAACATACAAACAAAACAAAACAAAACAAAAGAGCAAACCACACCAAAGAAGTAAATCACACAATCTACCAAAGACATAAGGAATCTGTTTTGTGTTGTCAACTATAACCTTGTAACTAGTGATTCTGCATAAGGCATTTTGAGACCTGTTGTTTTTGTTAACTCATCTTCTATTATTTCCTGTCCCTTGTCTTTCATTTCTCATCTCCATTTGATCCTTTAATGCTCAGAATCTGCCCTGCTGCTTTCTTAGCACACACTTTCATTCCTCTGGCTTATTGATTGTTTTAGAATAACTAAATACTGATTTCCCCCCAAATAATTCTGTATTTATCTTAAAGTAGTATTCATAGTTATTATATTTTAAGTTGTCTATTATATCTTTTTTAAAATGTTATTAATTTATTTTGATTATACTTAGTTTTTTATTACAATCAAACTGTTAACCCACTCCAAGTCCATTCTCTGACAGTATTCATCTCATTCCTCCACTACTGTTTTCAAGAAGTTGTCCCCAGAACCACACCCCACACACTCCCACACCGCATAAAGACTCCTGATTCTCTGGGGCCTCAAATCTCTCAAGGGTTAGGTGCCTCTTCTCTTACTGAGGCCACACAAAGCAGTCCTCTACTCTATATATGTTAGGAACCTCATATCAACTACTGTATGCTGACTGGTTGGTGGATGAGTATCTATGAGTTCTCATGTGGTCCAGGTTTGTTGCAACTTCTTGTTTTCTTAAGGGGTTATGCCCCTACTTAACTTCTCCCAGGCTTTCCCTAATTCAGTTACAGGGGTCCACAACTTCAGATCATTCAGTAGAGGTAAGTATTTGCTTCTGTCTCAGTCAGCTTCTTATAGGCCTATCAGAGAGCTGCACTGCTAGGCTCCTATCTGTAAGTACATCACAGTATCAGTAGGAGTGTCAGGCATTGTAGTCTCCCCTTGAGATGGGTTCCAACTAGTGCCAGTCACTGAACCTCCTTTTATTCAGTCTCCATTTTTGTCCCTGCAGTTCTTTTAGTCGGAAATTATTTTGAGTCAGAATTTTTGCTGTGCAACAGAAATCCAGTCCCTTCACTTGATACCCAGACTTTCTACTGAAAGGTGGAGTCCACAAGTTCTCTCTCCCCACTGTTGGTTATTCCATCTAAAGTCCTTCCCATTAACCTTGAGATTCTCTCACTTCCCAGGTCTCTGGTACATTCTAAAGGGTTCACCCATCCCCACATTCCAAAGTTGTATATTTCTGTTCATTTGGCTGGCCCTCGAGGCTTCATTCCTGCTTCTCTTCCCCAATACCTGAAATTTTCACCTTTTCTCCTGCCCCACCTCATCACCTCTCCCAACCAATTTGCTCACTTCCTCTGCCCTCAGGTTTCTTGTTCAAGAAATAATTCAAAGAAGACCTCAGAAAATGGAGAAACCTCCCATCCTCATGGATTGGTAGGATTAACATAGTAAAAATAGCAATTCTACAAAAAGCAATCTATAGATTCACTGCAATTCCATCAATATTCCAACAGAAAATTTTAAAAATATTGAAAGAGAAATTTTCAATTTTCTATGGGAAAACAAAAAACCCAGTATAGCAAAAACAATTTCTAAAAATAAAAGAACTTCTTGGGGAATCACCATTTCTGACCTCAAGCTATAATACAGAGCAATAGTAATACAAATAGCATGGTATTGGTACAGAGACAGACAAATAGATCAAGAGAATAGAATTGAACACTCAGAAATAAAACAACACCCTTATGGACACAATCTTTGACAAAGAATTCTTTTATATCTTTTAAAATATTTTAAACTTTTGTAGTTGTTGTTGTTTTGTGATAGGAATTCATTTCAGCTAGGTTACACTGGAACTCCTGATTCTCATGTCTCCAAATGTTATGTTACCCGTCTTAACATTTTTTTTCTTGATAATTACCAAGCATACTTATTTTAAATCTGTTATTTTGTAATCCTAATATCTGAAACATTACAGGTTGAATCTCCTGTATGTGCTGGGGTTTGATAACGGTTACATTTTCACTGTGTCATTCATTGAATTTCTTCACAATGGTGCAGAACCTATCTGAGGAATGTCATGCACACTGATAACTTTCTCAGTAATCTTTCTTCCATTCAGTGCCTGGGAAGTTGGCAGGCATGGCTCCCTTCTAGTATAAATGTGACCTGGCAGAGAAGACAGCTAGGTTCCAAATCAGAAGGAAAACAATTTCCTTTTCTCTCCAAGAATACTATCAAGAAGGCTGTCATAGGGGTTGTTAAGGAATAGATTATACCTTATCAGATGTATTAATATGTTATATCATATAAATTGTTATTAAATTTGGTTTTTCTATATTAAAGTAGACAACAATATAAAGTTTCTGAATAATGCATCATTTCAAAAAGGCTACAACTGTTCATTCTACCAGTAGCTTACAATTCTACAATTGACAGTGATTGGACACACAGTTAACAAATTTGTTTATAGTCTACAGCACCATATAGAGTCAGATACGGGTAGCAGATAACATTTGGATTGAAGTACTGGAGTCTGATAACATACCTTCATCCAGGTTGAGAGCTTCATAAACCATTACTATGCTATATAATTTTTCCCTGCTGGTAGTGGGTTTACTAGGGTTGGAAGTTTTGTGGTATGAAGGTTCCTGTGACTTCCACATTTCTTTCTCCAGTGAGAAGATGCAATAACCTCTACTTTTGGTACAATGTGAGATGCTAAGGAACCGAATGAGGAACCCATACTTATGTTTCATGTATAGTGGGCATCACTATCTGAGGTAAAGTCAAGAGGTCATGATTCAGATGTTGTGTTTCCTGTGTATCTGTGAATAGTTTGTGTCTTCCAGATCCTTTCTGTCTTTGCTCATGTTCATTACAATGCCTTTTTGACTGTACCTATCATATCTCATGGCTGGCTAATGTGCACACTCATTCCTATTTTATTTTACCTTCTTTTCTATTATTCATGAGCCACTTGGCTATTTATCTTCCTGTTTTGTTCTATGGTAATTCTAAATAGTCTGTTACCTCAAACTTATATCTAGGGCTCAATAGTACGGGCTTGTTTTGAAGATTTTCCCTTTGCCATCTCAGTTATCTAGGTTTTACCCCTGCTTCATATTCTTTGATATACCTTCTCATTACACAACCTAGATTCAATGTCACTTGCCCAAGCCAACCATAAACTCCTGATGCTCCTACAATTGCCTCCCAAATGCTGAGGCTATATTTGGCCTACACTGCATCTGTCCTCATTAATTACGTAGGGTTTGAATGATCATTTTCCATAGATTCATTATTCTTCTTGCCATGCCTATTATGAGAAAGGCTGACTGCAACACTTTGCTTTGGAGTCACACCACTACTGAACCTTAGTCTATATAGGGATCAACATCATTTCCTTTCACAAATATATTGAATGAAATTTTAATTATTAGTTAATATTTGACCACGTTCTTGTTCAAAATCCAATTCTGTCATGTTTTGTAACACTAGTCATTCAGATTCCCAAAGCCTTATCTCCTGTGTTTACCCCCAAATACTGAGTTCATAAGTATGTATCACCTTTCCTTTATTTTATTTTCTATTCAACTTTTAAGGTTCCTTTTTACCAGAAGGTAGGGTTTGCACCTAATACACTAAACAGCAGAGATTGCAGTTGTGTTGAATGCAGGGAAGACATTCAATCACCATGTTTCAATGTAGACCTGATTGCTCTGATGTACAGAACTCGAAATTAAGATACAATATAGTACTCACAACTGTCTTTTGAAATTATCCTACACACTTCATATTTCTCTTTAAAATCGGGCATCTAAGACTATGTCGTGGGATGTCGCATACATTTATTTCTTCCTTTTTCTCTGTCATCACTGTAAAATATATCTCAGAAAAATAACAACAATATAAAATCATCACTTATTGTTTCAAATGCTGAAGAATAATTTTGCTTACCTGACAAAATTAGTGTTATGAAAAAGATAAGAAAATGATTTGTGCTCAAGAGAGAATTTCTACCTTTTTTTAATATGATTACTGTTTTTGTGTGGATGTATGTGGATATATATAGACACACACACACACACACACACACACACACACACACACATATAATTCTATATTATATACATCATTGTTAATTTAATTTTTCATAACTCATGACCTACAACAGTATAAGCTTCAAATTTTAATAACTGCCTATTTGATTGTTTGTCTATAGTGATTAGATGGTAATGAAATCACTACAGAAAAAGGGAGACAGTGTACATTTCAGTGTGACAGTTCTTTATGATGATGACTGTGGTAAAAGACATACTTGTATCTGTGAAATGAGAATGGACTAAGTCCTGCATCAATGTGCAGTGCGAAGGAAAGGTAAAAATGAAATATCATCTTCGTTTATTTCATGTGATTATTTGTGACTAGTAACCAACTGGAAGTTTTAATCATAGGTCTCAGTCTCCTGTGTGAACAGAGACATGAGCTATTCAGGGAAAAATATTCTTTTGAAATCTGGGTTAACACAGGAGAGGCCATCTTCCTTCCTAGCACACAGAGTAGTTTGTGTCTGGAGAATGGTCGCCCTTTGCTCCAATACCCTGAGGATTTAGTTTTTTCCTGAGTGATACACAGAACCATATAGAGAACCCTATAAATAGGAAACACACAGCAATATCACTAGGATACATTTATATCTCAGAGCTTTGACTGCACAATTAATAACTAATTTGTTGTTGTGGAAGTCTGCTGTTTGTTGGTAAGTTACTATTTGTTGTTTCTTTTTCTTTTCTTTTTCTTTTTTTTTTTTTTTTTTTTTTTTTTTTTTCGAGACAGGGTTTCTCTGTATAGCCCTGGCTGTCCTGGAACTCAAGTTGTAGACCAGGCTGGCCTCGAACTCAGAAATCTGCCTGCCTCTGCCTCCCGACTGCTGGGATTAAAGGTGTGCACCACCACACCCGGCTCTATTTGTTGTTTCTTGCATGTAGATAAATTTATCTTTAGAAAAAGGATTTTGTTTGCTGTCAAATACAATTTCATACTTCATGACTGGTTGCTAGGCTAGTTAAAAAAATTCATAGAATCTGCCATATTCCAAATATGCTTTCATTCTATCTCTGTCTCTCTATGACACATTTGATAATAAATTGAAACTACATAGATACAGTAAAATGTACTGAGGCTAGCTGGATATGGTGACTCAGAAATATAAACCTTCTACAAATGTGAATTTGAGGGATACCTAGGCTATATAGTACATTTGAACATCATTTGATTTAGAGTGAGACTGTCTCATGAAGCCTGATAATGATGGTAGTAATAATTAAAATATAGTTTATAAATATTTTTTAAAAGGAGAAGCAATTGATTTGATAGAATTTTAGTAAATTGATTAAACTTAAGGCATTTATTGTTGATCCAGTGATATGTTATTTTCTCTGATCCACATTCATATTTGTCAGTATTTGTATTTTCACTACATCCACATGGTCAATATCATGCCGTATAGTCATGTGTAGTTTCCTGTGATCTTCAGTTTTGAAGTGGTTATTAACTTGGGATTTCTTTCTGGGTTTGATCCTGATATTGAAAAAAAAATCAAGTCTTAAAGATGGAGTGTATATGTAACAATATGTATCTATAGTAAGTCATAAGAAATAAGAATTGTACCAAATAGATGCTGGTGAGGATGTGGAGAAAGAAAAACACTCCTCCATTGTTGGTGGGATTGCAGGCTTGTACAACCACTCTGAAAATCAGTCTGGCGGTTCCAGAAAATTGGACATAGTACTACCGGAGGATCCAGCAATACCTCTCCTGGGCATATATCCAGAAGATGTCCCAACCGGTAAGAAGGACACATGCTCAACTATGTTCATAGCAGCCTTATTTATAATAGCCAGAAGCTGGAAAGAACCCAGATGCCTGCCCCTCAACAGAGGAATGGATACAGAAAATGTGGTACATTTACACAATGGAGTACTACTCAGATATTAAAAATAATGAATTTATGAAATTCCTAGCCAAATGGATGGACCTGAAGTTCATCATCCTGAGTGAGGTAACACATTCACAAAGGAACTCACACAATATGTACTTACTGATAAGTGGTTATTAGCCCAAACCCTAGGATACCCAAGATATAAGATACAATTTGCTAGACACACGAAACTCAAGAAGAATGAAGACTGAAGTGTGGACACTATGCCCCTCCTTAGAATTGGGAAAAAAACACCCCTGCAAGGAGTTACAGAGACAAAGTTTGGAGCTGAGACGAAAGGATGGACCATGTAGAGCCTGCCATATCCAGGGATCCACCCCATAATCAGCTTCCAAACGCTGACACCATTGCATACACTAGCAAGATTTTATCGAAAGGACCCAAATGTCCTGTCCCTTCTGAGACTATGCGGGGGCCTAGCAAACACAGAAGTGGATGCTCACAGTCAGGTATTGGATGGATCACAGGCCTCCCAATGGAGGAGCTAGAGAAAGTACCCAAGGAGCTAAAGGGATCTGCAACCCTATATGTGGAAAACCATTATGAACTAACCAGTAACCCGGAGCTCATGACTCTAGCTGCATATGTATCAAAAGATGGCCTTGTCGGCCATCACTGGAAAGAGAAGCCCATTGGACACGCAAACTGTATATGCCCCAGTACAGGGGAACGCCAGAGCCAAAAAAAAAAATGGGAATGAGTGGGTAGGGAAGTGCGGGGGAGGGTATGGGGGACTTTTGGGATAGCATTGGAAATGTAATTGAGGAAAATATGTAATAAAAATATTAATTAAAAAAAAGGAATTGTACCAATTATGCACTCCCTTTCAACCGTTGTGCCCAGTAGTTTTATGAGCATATGACACAAGACATAATCTTATCAGAGGAGGGAACCTCAATTCTGAAAGTGCCTTAATGAGATCTGGCTCTAGGTAAGCGTGCAGACATTTTCTCATGTAATGATGTGTATGTGAAAGCCAGTCTCATTGTGGCTGCCCCCTTTGGGCTAGTTGTCTTGGGTACTCTAATAAAGAAGGCTGAGCAAGCCATGGGGTCTATACCTATGATCAGTACCCCTCGCTGACCTGTGCATAAGCTTCTTCCTCCTGGTTCCTCTCAGGTTTGAGTTTCTGTCCTGATTTTCTTCAGTAACAGATTGTGATGTGGAAATGCAAACAAAATGCTCCTTCTTTCCAATTTACTTTCATCGTAGTGTTACATCACAGTAATATCAAGACAGAGTAAGATATCCACCAAGACCTAACATAGAAATGCTTTACTTGCCAAAGTTCATTTCTGCCCCATGCTCTTCGTGCCTGACACAAGCAGGTAGATATTTGCAGTCTTGTAGTGTAAATTAGTATGGCCTATTTAAGAGTGTAGTATATTCTGTACAGATTAGGATTTGACTATATTTTCTCTGCTTATGTTTTATTAATATTGATGTTTTTAACTAGCTCATATTTTTTTTCAAAATTCAGTGATTCATTTTTATTAATCAGCACTTTCCTGTTATACAAATAACCATGATATTCCTCCATTGACATGTGATCATATCATATGATTCCAAGTTATACAATTTTGTATGAAGTTGTAATGCCAATTTTATTTGTCGCTGTGTGAAATATATTTTATACATTTATGTTTTATCTTTCAATCCAATCTATCTATCAATCTATCTTTCCATCTATTAATCTATCTATCTATGTATCTATCTATGTATCTGTCTATCTATCTATTGATCTATCATCTATCTATTTTGGTAAACATCCATAGCTATGATATTTGTTTTCCAGTCTTGTATCTCCATCCTATGAGAATGTAAGTTTATAGAAGCCATTTCTTCACAAATGGACCAATATTAGATACTTTATTACAATAACATCTAACTGGATATTGTTTAGACAAACTGAAATTGCATCTACCTACCTTTTCAATATTTCGTCTCTACCCATAGACAAATGTATTCACTATTGATTGACTGTTAAATATAGTTTACCACATCTGTTCTTGGTATATTTCTTATCCACCTTATATAGATTTCTCTGCTTGGAAGATGTGTTTATATAAAATTATTTAGTATTTGACAGTTTCCCAAGTGCATTTAATACATTAGGGTCATACTTATCTCCCTGAATCTGATCCCTTCCCACACCATTGACCCTATGCCTGTGAAAGCATCATCCCTCTATCATGACTTTTTTGTAGTTTTGTTTTGTGACCCACTGGACTTAACCTTGGCCACTCAAAGGTACATGGTTTATAGCTTGATAACCGGAGGCAGAGGAGCCAAGAGAGGTTACATAGCTGAAGACAGTGATTTTCTCTCCCCCAAACGCCACTGAGAGACAGTAGCTTCCTTTGCAGTACTTCCTGTGCAGTCTTATTAGCTGGTCCTATCTATGAATGAGAGCCTATAAGATCAGTATTGTGCACATTCTAAGCAAACAACCACAGATGCTATAACTTCATGAGTGGCATCTTCATGTCATATATATCCTATCCCTACAAGTGTATTGTGACATTCCTTCCTTCTTCCAAAGCATTTGGACTGTTTATTTAAAGGATGTTTGTATTTATATGTGAACACATAGTTTTGTATTTTTCTCTCTTACTCCTAATGACATTTAAATCATTTTAAATTGTTTTGTGACAGAGTCTTATACTGTTCCTTTAACTGTCCTGGAACTTACTATGTAGCCCAAGCTAGACAGGAAATATTTTATAATAATTATATTTATTAAATATTTTCTTTATTTACATTTCAAATGTTATCTCCTTTCCTAGTTTCCCCTTCAAGCCCCCTCCCCCTTTTCTCTCCTCCTTGTGCTGCTCAAAAATCCACCCACTCCTGCTTCCTAGCCCTGGCATTCCATTATACATGGACATAGAACATTCATAGGACCAAGGGCCTCTCTTCCCATTGATGACTAACTGGACCAGTCTCTGATACATATGCATCTGGAGCCATGAGTTCTAACATGTGTACTCATTGGTTGATAGTTTAGTCCCTGGGAACTCTGGGAATACTGTTTCGATCATATTATTATTCCTCCTAGGAGGCTACAAATTCCTTCAACTCATTTCTCTACCTCCTTCGTAGGGAACAGGTTCTCACTCCAGTGGATGGCTGTAAGCATTCATAACTGTATTTGTTGAGAACTGGCAGAGCCTCTCAGAGGACAGCTATATTTGGCTCCTCCCAGCAAGCACTTTTTGGCACACACAATAGTGTCTAGGTTTGTTGGTGTATATGGGATGGATCCCCAGGTAAGGCAGTCTCTGGATAGTCATTCCTTCAGTCTCTAGCCCATACTTTGTCTCTGTAATTCATTCCATGGGTATTTTGTTCCCTCTTCTAAAAAGGATCAAAGGATCCATACTATGGTATTTCTTCTTCTTGAGTGTCATGTGAATTGGATATTGGATATTTCAGCTTCAGGGCTAATAGGCACTTTTCAGTGAGGGCATGTCATATGTATTCTTTTGTGATTGGGTTACTTAAATCAGAATGTTATCCTTCAGATCCATCCTTTTGCCTAAGAATTTTATAAATTTGTTGTTTTTAATAGCTGAGTAGTACTCCATTGTTTAAAGGTATCACATTTTCTGTATCCATTCCTCGGTTGAGGGACATCTGGATTCTTTCCAACTTTTGGCAATTATAAATAAGGCTGCTATGAACACAGTGGAGAATGTGTCACTGTTATATGTTAGAACATCTTCTGGGTATGTGCCAAGGAGTGGTGTTGCTGGGTCCTCAGGTAGTATTATGTCCACTTCTATCAGGAACCATCAAAGTGATTTCCAGAGTGGTTGTACCAGCTTGCAATCCATTCAAAAATGGAGGAGTATTCCTCTTTCTTCACATATTTGCCAGCATCTTCTGTCACCTGAGTAGTTTATCTTAGGCATCCTGATTGGTGTGAGGTAGAATTTCAGGGTTGTCTTTACTTACATTTTCCTCATGACTAAGGATGCTGAACATTTCTTTAGTTTTTTTTTTTTTCTCAGCCATCTGGTATTCCTCAGTTGAGAGTTCTTTATTTAGCTCTGTACCACATTTTAAATAGGGTTATTTGATTCTCTGGAGTCTAACTTCTTCAGTTCATTGTATATATTGGATAATAGTCCTCTAATAGTCTGTAAAATAGCAACAATGAAATGAAATAAGCCATCCCCTCTGAAGTTTGTTTGGTTCAGTGTCCAGGATGTGACAGAGACCTGAAATAAGGGAGATACCCAAGAATCAAAGAAGATAGATTTAGATGTGGCACACTATGTTGAATACATGTAACCTAAACAGGCCTATTAGGGACATTTGTGTTCAAACTAGTAAACCTAATACAACATATAAGGTTTTATTAGATATGTATTACTATAAGTTTAACAACAGTTGAAACAAAATGTGGAGTGGAGGACACACGTATTTGCTTGGTTCTCATGGTTGGTGTCTCATCAATTGGAGTAGTTTTGCAATCATTGTCACTCCCTGGGGACAATCCAGTAGTTGGTTGGGCCACAAGGGTGTGGCCCTCAGTAGTCTTGGTGTGGCATGGAAAAACTTTAGTGTTCCCAGGGAGCAGCTGTTTCTTCGCCCATGTTGGATGCCTGGAAATGCTTGCTCTAACATTAGCTGCTTCAAATTTGTAGTGATTTGAAATAAAAAGCAACCAGAAAAAATGTCATTAGACTAAAAAAATCACTTAGATGTTAAATGTGGGAGTGCAAATCTAATCTGGGTACTATTGAAGAGTAGCTACTAACAATATGTCTACTCCATACTGTTATCAAGTCTATGCATGATATCTGAGTTTATTTGAATATTGTGCTATTATTCTCCTATATCTTAGTTAAAATGAGTGAGAGCTGTTTGTTACAAAGAATAAGGTATAAGTTGAACCTCAGGTAGGTTTTTGAATTTAATATTGGGATTCCTAGGCTTATTGGATAATGATCCAGTATAAAACTTCTCATCAAATTAAGAAAAAATAAATACACAATCAAAACTACAAATGATACAAAGGCCAGATATGGTAGATCACCCTGTCATCCCAGATTTCACAAGTTAGGGGGAGTAAAATCATGTGTTTCTGGGCTGTCTCAACTGCACTGTCATCCTGAACTACAGCAGACCATACACCAGGAAAAGGAAATAAATTTAAGAAAATGAGAACTTTAAGGCAGATGAGCTGATCCTGAAGACTCCACAGAGGATGCAGTCGATCTGCTTAAAAGTCTCTTCTCTGAAGTATGACACAGTGAGAGAAAAGGGACTGAAGAGGCAAAGGTCTTATGGAACTTTGCCTTACTGTCTTCTCCAAAAGTGAATACTTGTATCCCTGGGTATTAAAGAGTCCTGATATCCACAAGAAACGCTTTTGTGGGCCCCTGTTATCATGTTTATTTCATTCCTGAATCATCTTCTCATTTCCTTGCTCTCAGTGCTTGAGCCCATCAAGGATTATATGTATTGACATATAAGGCAGAAAGTTAAAAGAGCTTTGAGGATAAATGCACAGGGTGTATACAAGCACAGGAAATCTCAGAATAGAGCTGTTTGTGGTTTTCCTAAGACCTGTGAAGTTTACCATATTTCATGGTGTAAATGTTGCATCATAAAAGACAGATACACCAAGAGGTGGGATACTGGCCAGGATAAGCAAGTCCTCCCAGTGAAGCATGTGATAAGCCCTTTCCTGTGGGCTGTGACTATGACAGGTTTTCCTCACCTCAGCCTGGGACAGGAAGAGCAGCTTGCTGCTGTTCAATGATAGCACTATAGTCCAACGGGCTGACTGGAAGGTGTGAATGTGGGATTAATATTGTGTCTGTCCTGACATAAAGGATTGGGCAATTGTGGTTTCACAACTAAAATATTTTACATAAAAACCAGGAATACATACATACATATATATATATATATATATATATATATATATGTACTTTTTTTGTTTATGTGTGGTTTTGTTTGTTGGCTGCTTTTTTCATGAAAATATATTTAGAAGACAGAATTTAAGAAAACAAAAATGTTTTGTCCTTTCTCACTCCTCTGGTTTATTAGCCGGTCATGTTAATTCGCTACTTCTTGCATTATGCTGCACTTTGGTGAAGGAAACAAAACTGGACTGTCACTCAATTTCACCACAACTGCTGTCACTATATCTTTCAATGATAATTGTGTTCCTTAACATTTTATATCCATCTATAAATTCAGAGCTCAGTTGCACAGAGCTTAGAGGATGCTGCTACTCTTTGCCTGTGTAGTTTTTGGCACACTCCTATATCTGTTTAAACAAACAAATATACAAACAAACAAAGAAACCCCTCTATGTTCACTTTCTATTAACTACCCTCCTTTTTCATTGCGCACACTGGAAGGTCTCTACGCTACTGATTATGCTGTAGTCACAGTAATGAACAAACAGCTCTGAAGTTTGTGCTACACGTCTTTACATGATGTTAGAGGAGACAAACAATTTGCTTAAAGCACAAAGACATGTGCCTTTTCTATGTGGATTGCATCCTTGTAAGGATGAGACCCTCTAAGCAGAGATAAGCATGCAAGAAGGTCTCAGCACAATTAATATTTCTATTGACAGTGTGATATAAACCTCTCAGATGAGGGAGGAGTATGTTCTCTAGAACAACAATGTTGCAGTGTTGTAGAAGTGTCAGCCTCTCACTTTTTCTCATGCACTCTCCCTGTCCTGTCCTTTAAAAGACATGCACTCTTTGAAATGATCAGGTAGAAAATCTATACTGTTTTGTGTCTTAGAGTAGCTTCTTGAAACTAGAAGGCTCAAAAAAGATTTTTGAAATATATGAGCTTCTGTCTATACTCCAGATTACAATTATTCGAAGCCTAGGTATTTTGTGACACACTCTTGACTATGAAAAGCACAGGCTTGAAGACTCAGTGTTTTGGTCAGTTTTTAGGCTAAAAAATGTGGAGTGCTGCACTGCAAACAATAATGTTCGATATTGAATGCATCTTTCTACCCATTTGCCAGATTATCATTACAAACTTTATTTGAAACTGAGTATGTTGATTCTTACCTTAATCCTAGAATTTAGGAAACAGACTCAGGCAAACCATGTACCTATAGTTAGATGCAGGCCAGCCAGGGTTAAATAGTGAAACACTGTCTCAGACATAACAAAACACAACAAAAGCTATTTGTGTATCTTATTAAACTTTCAAAGCAACTTTGTAAAGAAATGTCTGCTCTAATTTGTGTGGTCAAAGAACTTTTTAACAATGGGACCTACAAGAAGTCACAAGAGCCTGGGTTGGTGTTTCCACTCATGTCTACTCATTTCACTGACTCATGACTTGTGGGAAGACAAGTCCCAGGCCCTTCTAAGTTCTCATTTTATCCATATCCTGTGCAGGTGTTAATGATGTATTTGAAGCATAGGCTCACTGTTAGATATAAAGTGTCCTTAAGTAAGTCTGCTGAGTCTTTCATGTGGAAAGCTGAGACAGCACAAGCATATGCCTGCACAGGGACACTGCAACCAATTTCTTCAACACTGATGCTACTTCTTTCCCACGTTCTCTAAGTGAGTGTGTGTGTGTGTAGAGCTATACAGGGTGTACCCCCTGGGAAAGGGGGTAGAGAAAAAGACTAGCTGAAGTTATTATGGATATATCCACACTGTACTCAAGGAATTTTTTATTACACTTTTTAGATAAGTTAAAGTCTATCATCTGTTTCAGGGGACCTTGGATGCAAGATAATGGCAGACTTTAATGGTGACTCAGAGATATTTGGTTTAAAGACCCAAACCTGGACTTTTGAAATATCTCAAAGTGTAAAAGCAGAAGAAGAAAAAAAAAAGGAAGAAGAAAAATATTGTAAAAGCACTGGCCACTCAAAGCCTAATGATACCCTGAAATTTGATACATGGAATACTTGACAGAAGAAAAGAGCTATCTCCCCATAACTCTGCACAGTTGTCCTCTGACCACCATGTGCACTACATGGCAAGTATGCACTCAAGCTCTATTTCACAATACACACACACACACACACACACACACACACACACACACACACACCAGTATTAAGAGTCAGGCTTTTCAGTGCATCTTCATTTCCTCTTCTAGTCTCAAATCACCTTCCATTTCCCAGTGCTTGGAAAAACCTATGTCACTTGATTTGAAGAACGAGTTAAACTGTTTCATCTAAAACAAGCCAGCAGTTGAAAAAAACTAAAATCAAATGAAAGTACAGACTTACTCTTAGTGAGAGACTTATACATTTTTATCATGGCAACAGACTATTGAAATCAAATAGTCCTTTACCTCCTCTCTTTATTCAATTATTATTATCATTGTTTTTGCTACTATCATTGTCATTTGTATTAGTATTATCATTATCATTATTATTATCATTATTGTATTATATATCATTAAGGCTTTGTATATGCCAAGCAAGGCCCTACAGTGAACTGTACCCTCAATCCCAGTGAAGTGTCTGAAGTATTCAGCATGTGCAGCCTCACTAGTAATGTGCACATCAATAGCTTTCAATGGAGGGTGATTGATGCAAAAATCAGCTTTCACCTTATATGGAATAAAAGTATATTCTGGAACAATTTTGAGTGATCATGTCTCCATGTTCCAATGTGGAAGCAGTTTCATGAAATTTTGGAGTTTTAAAGTACCCAGATCATAAATCCAGCCAATTTCAGCACAAATTGGTGGATACATTAGAGAGGAGGTTGCAGCAATATGGGAAAAACTTTTCTATAGGACATCTGAGGACATTCTTAGCCTTCATGTTGGTGGAAGGTAGTGGTCTGGTAGGTTCATAAATTTTATGAAGTTTTTATCTGCCAGTGACAGGATGTTTGTTCTGACACAGGTTATTTATAGGGCTAAACCTAGCATCTGGTAAGACAATTACTTGTTAGATCCACAAAACTACAAAGTCCTCTCTTCTCTGGACTTTCAATCTGTCTTTGCTGAAACAGCTTCTTTCCGACAATTTTCATCACAAACTAAAGGGCAAAACTCATAGAGGAAAAATCACCTCATCTACTCTCTAAAAAATCAACTGTAAGTATTTTCACTATTTACCAATAGAATGAAATAAACAAGATATCATCTGATATCCTATATTAGAGTTCTTTAAAATTATATCTCCATGAATCATAGAACTTCATGCATAAAATGTCTTGCTTAGTATGTTCTAAGAATATCTCATATAATTTTTAAACTAACAACAACAAAACTAATATAAAAAAAACTAGGATATTCAGTAGAAGTGGGTTAGCTAATTAATTTATGCTGTACATAAGAAAGTAGTAATTATATATGGCTTTAAAATATTTACACACACACACACACATATATATATATATATGTACTAAACGCTTGTTATTTGTTTGTTAACCTGGAATACATTTGTGTCATGGTGTACAGCTATAATTCTAGGACAGAAAGAAGTGAGGACTTAGGAATGTGAGTGTAGTGTCAGCCTATGCTAACATAGTAAGATAAAACATCTCAAACAACAACAACAAACAAAACAAAGCAAAACAAAACAGAAAAAAAACAAACACCAGAACAAAATAAAACCAAGTCCTGAGTCTGTAGCTCAGGGAAATAATATTTGCTGAGCATGTTCATTGTCTTAGATTTGATTACCCATCACCGTGACAACATCAGCATTAAAACACTCCATACAGAATGACATCAATGTTCATAGGAAATATTATCTATGATTAAAGATCTAGAAAATCAAAAAGGAAGACTTCAGCAGTGGAAATGTGAGTGCTTAAAAGCATTCCTAATATATACTTAGCTGCAATTAGTATAATTCAAAATCAAGGAGTAACTAAAAAATAGTAACATAAGAGTAAATTTCAAACAGTTTATGACAAAATTAGCCTATGAACTTCAGTCCTTCTTTTTCCTATTTGTTTTGCTAAAGACAATGTTTTCCCCTCTCTGCAGGAGTGTGTCTTCTCTATCTTCAAATATAAATTATTCACTTTTGTTTTGTCCATCCAATACTATATGTTGTTTCAGATTGCAATAAGCAATTTCCTCTTTTTGCTTTGTTGACAAGGAGGGGCAGAAAATCACGAGGTTGAGTATCACTCGGTGGAAATTTAGCTCTGTCTTTCAATTTTGAAACTCATAGGAGATATAGACCAGAAAAACGCCAACTTTTCAGACAAATTTTCCCTCCACCAGAATCACTCCGGTAGAGACACAGGTAAAAGTATCTGCCTTTTTATTTTTCTACTAAATGATCAAATATACTCAAGAGACTTTCAAGTGGTGTGATGTGAGAGCTGGATTGATAGGGAAGCACTTTTGTTTGTGTTAGATCCGGTTAACTCTGGCAGAATGTGACAACTGCTATTCTGCACTAATTGTTTTCTTAGGACTATAATGTGACTTGTGAGCTAAGAAATTAAGGTAGAGGAATCTCTGAAGTTAATTACTCTATAACTGCATCAAATGTTCATATATTATCCATCTGAAATATGTAATAATAGTATCCAGATAAAATGGGTCAGTGTGTAAATGTACTTGCTACACAAGGCTGCCTGACCACCTAATGTGATCCCTGGACTTCAAATGAAGGTGGAGTGGGAGGACTCACTTAATAAAATTGTCTTCAGGACATGTGCACCTCAGTTCACCCAACAGACGAGCAATAATAATAAATAAGAATTTTCAAAAAATTATTCTGTAATGGAAGGATTCTTGGTTTGTCAAAGCAAATTGTGAATCAATTCTAAAAACTTCATAAATTGAAAAACTAGATAAGAATGTTCTCACATGTGCATCTTGTATTTGTTATCTGCTGGCCCTCAGCTCAGTTATTAATGTAAGGGTAATGGGTAATATCAGTTATAAATAGCATTTACAAATAAATTGATGTCTACTATCAGACGTTATCCATGGGCATCAGCTAATGTGTACTGCATAGAGGCAAAATTTATTTTTATATAACCTCCTCTTGCAACATCATGTGTGTATTTATTATATGTGACATCGCATGTACATACAATGATGTGAGAGTAAAAGCTCACATTGTATCCTCTATAGCTCTCTCTGTTGCTCCCAGACCCTAGCTGGCAATGCCCGTTTATGACCTTTCTGTTTGCTGCAGTTACTAAAATTTACAAAACATTTGTGACAACTTTGAGCCAAGAGTCTCAGATGAGTTAGAATATACCACATTTTTTCTTTCTGAGTCTGTTTTATCCCACTCATTAGGAACTTATCTGGTTGAATTCACTTACTAGGTCCAACCATGGATAAGAATGTATAGAATATGGCTGGTTGAAGTGGTTGGACATCTCAGCTGACTGGGGCTTCAAGCCAATAGATATTTATGTGTCTTGGATCACCTGCAGTATTAATCTTCAATTAATTTTTGGGAAACTCTGAGAGTGATGCATAAATAAAAAGACTGAAAAAATTAATATTTATGTATTATCAAAATATATAAATAATTATAAAACAACATTTTTATTTATTCCTAAAATTTTGAGTCTTTATTTGAAATGATTGTTTAAACATATTTCAATGATTTTTTTAGTGTTTTTCTGTGCTGAATAGTTTGAACAAATAGGCTTTATCAATGGTAGAGTGATTTAGTAAAGTTTTAATCTTTTTCATATTTCTTAGCAATAATAGCTATTACCATTAGAAAGATAAACTTAACAGAAATCTACCATGAGGTCTTACCTGTGATGGAAATTGGGATCAGTCCATGTCAGGGTGTTTGTATTATTAAGTGAGTTTTTCAGACTCTACCCTTTTTAATCTCTCTGTATCATCATATCCAGTTATGTTCTCATAGGTGAACATTTTATCATTTTTCTTAAAATTCACTGAAATCTCCATTTTACCAGAGAACAGACTTCTTGTACTCCCACGATGAGTGAGCCGGAGGTTACTTACTCAACTGTGAGACTTCATAAATCTTCAGGGTTGCAGAAATTAGTAAGGCATGAGGAGACTCAAGGGCCCAGAGAAGCTGGCAACAGAAGTAAGTATTTAAAGTATCTAATATCACATGTATTTTTTAAAATGTATTTTAAACTTTTAAAAATTATAAATATTCTTAGTTTCTAGCTAAAATATATTGATCCATCTCATCGGGGCTTGGTTATGCACAAGGATGGGAGGGAAGAAAAGAGCATTATTTGGATGGTAATCCTCTACAAAATTGTTCAAATATAAGTTTAAAAAAACAATCAGGTTTAAATTTTTAAAAAGAAACAATAATATATGGCCCCACTTCTACATTTAATTGTAGCCAGCTACAAAAGAAATCAAATGGATAGAGAAGAATAATGAAAATATGTAAGAAAAAAAAATTCTTGAGAATCAAGAAGAAAGGAAAAACCATTAGGAGGTATTTTATTATTTATAGTAGTCAAGAAGAATTTTGAAAATTTTAAATCTAACAGAAAAAGTAGAGTTTGGAAATACACCAAATGTTCTAGAGAAACAAATTCCCAAGGCAAGAAAGCTTTTGCAATTTTTTCCCTCTCAAAGGAACTTGTTAAAATATCCCCAACATCTAATGCAACAGGCAACAACAGTTGTCTATCCAAACAAGAAATCTCCTACTGGAATTAGTTTCAGATGAAAAAAGAGGAGATGGCAAGATTGTGGGGATGGAAATCAGTAAATCCCAGTGATAGTTCATGAAAATGTCGAAGAAAATATCATTTATCAAGGAAAAGTAGAAATCTCACTTTTTAATCCTTTTTTTTTACTCGTTTTACACTATACCATGTGTGCTCCAAGCTGACATCTTTTTCTTCTTTGATGTAGTGGTAACAAAAGGCAGGAGTTTCAGATTCCAAATGCCTTACATAAAACAAAATATTACTATTACAGTAAGCAAAAACACACATAAATGGACAGAGATAGTTGACTTATAGGCCCTTTCAAGGATCAGGATGCATCCAGGTCCAGAGCAGCTATGGTTCCCTAACACTTCTCAAGAACATCCATTGCTCTTTCTTCCTCTCCATCCTCAGTTATTGTTCTTTGTGGACTGCATACTCCAGTTTGGCATCTTGTACTTAAATTATATCTATGCCTTCTTGCCTCCTATGGAATGTTCCTTTCTTTACGTAGAACTGGGTGAGGATACATGCCTGCTATCCAGCTTATTCTAGGATGAGTCAAGAGGATTCACAAAACAAGGTCAAGCCTGAAATAAGTTCAAAGTTTTCTGGAAATTCACACACATAGGACTTCTACAATAGGTGCATTTTAGGTAGAAATCTAAAATATTGAGAGCATGTTTTCAGTCTGTTTGTATCATTCATTTGTGCAAAATTTCCCCTTGTTTCCATGCTACAAAATATTATAATTAGTACTGAGATGTGCTCTTTTTTTTTTTTTAATTTAAGAGTGTTCAGTATCCTGGCAACTCATTGTGAAAGCTCTTGGAATCCTCTGTTTCCTTCTTCTGGTAATAGTTGCAGTGTTGACGATAAAGAGTGAGTAATTGAGGGATATGTTCCTTTTCCTTCTGCCTAAAGCTTTAGACATGAACTATGCAGCTATACACACTGTCCATGATTCTACCTATAATCAGGGAATGAGTCAAAATCTCTGGTGTTATATTTTTTACCAATAAAGTGGAGTGTTCTGTTCTCTATCATACCTAATCTGTTGGCTCTTGGGCTGCTGAGAGTTCCCCTGTTCTGTCATTTTTGGTCATGTTCCTTCTGAGGACGGGGTGATAGTCTACTTTTTGAGCTCAGATGATTGTGCATCTAATGTAAACATTTTTTGAGAAAAACCTGTGCAAAGAATTGATGACTTCCTTTTTTTTTATTTCTTCAATGTATACTGAGGTCATCTGTACAGAGATATTAAAATTAAACTTAACTGGATTTCTCTATATTAACACAGGGAATCACTTTCAGGCTGTGCTGAAACATAACTATGCATGTGATATATTATACTTCATATGCTCCAAGAAGAATTGTGAGATTTCATAACGTGTTTTAGGTCATGTTTTAATAGTGTGTTAAGTATTCACTGAATATTTAATTTAGGTATTTATCTGTAAATATGTGCTGTAAAGTTGAAGTGAATGGAAGTTGCTTCAACCAAAATTTTATTCAACTTACTTATTTAATTTACAGTAAACTTAACTTAGAGAAAAATTGAAGTATCTGTTTCTATAGTGAGTTAATTGAAGAGCTAATTTATAAATGTTAAAATACCAATGAACATAATGATATGTGTCGGTTCTCCACATGAAGCCTTTTCTCTAACTTAAATTTTGATATGTATTTTTATAAGCATTTAGATTTTATATCTGTGATTAATTTAGTTTTTCAGTATAGTCAACACAAACAAGAAATCAATGAAACTCTCAACCACCACCATAACTGCAGCAACATGCAAAGGGATTTCAACTTAAAGGAAGAAATGTTGACAAATAAGTCTATAGATTGTAAGCCAAGCAATGAACTTCTGGAATACATCAAAAGAGAACAGGACAGATGGGATAGTGAAACCAATACTATTTTAGATTCCTCACGGGACACAGGTATGTTGCAGAGGAATACCATGAGTACAGAATTGCATTATTATCTATTATTTCTTCTCTGAAGCTTTGAAGTACATCCATCAGCTTAAGATGTTTGTGATCTTTGGGTTAATCATTTGGGGGTTCCTTACTTCATGTAGTGACATGAAAACTCAGAAATCCATATTTGGATTAGGAGAATCTTATAATTTCTAGAAGGAAAGTTCTCTTTGGCACTCCTACTGCCCGCTAGGGACAGAATTACAAATCAGTACCCTTGAGAATTTTGATTGTTTTGGTCTACAGGATAATCTGAGTCTTGAACTTTATTGCTGACAGAACATGGAAGTTTTTAGTAAGAGTGTACTTATAAACTTTTTATGCTAATGTGGACTTAGAGCATTTAGATAGATGCAGTTAAAAGTAGCATTTTTTGTTTGTGTAAGTGTGTTTTCTATTTGGCATTATTTTGAGAGAGCTGGATTGTTTGTAAAAAGGGACCCTCCCTGTAGCAGACAAGGGAGTTTCACCATTGTGTGTAAATGTTGCAACTCTGTCAGTGTCACGGTGAATGAGGCTGGGAAAATGAAAAGATCAAGAGTCACAGGGAACATGTCTTAAACTTTCATGTGATTTTTCATTTTTACTGACACAGTTTATAAATCATCACCAACTATTTTTTCAAGATTTGTAACAAAGAGCTCTTATATACAATCTCACCACTCTGTGGCAATAGAATGTGATGATTCTCATTATTTCCGGATTAATAGATTTAAAACTGTTACATTATACAAGAAGAAGGAAGACCAAAATGTGGATATTTAGTTCCTTCTTAGAATGGGGACCAAAATACCCATGGAAGATGTTACAGAGACAAAGTTCACAGCTGAGACAGTAGAAAGGACCATCCATAGACTGCCCCACCTGGGGATCCATTCCATATACAACTAACAAACCCAGACAATATTGCATATGCCAGTAAGATTTTGCTGACAGGACCCTGATATAGCTCTCTCTTGTTCGGCTATGCCAGTGCCTGACAAATACAGAAGTGGATGCTCATAGTCATCTATTGGATGGAACACAGTTCCCCTAATGAAGGAGCTAGAGAAAGTAACCAAGGAGGAAAAGGAGTCAAAAACCCTATAGGAGGATCAACAATATGAAATAACCAGTACCCCACAAAACTGTGTATCTAGCTGCATATGTAGAAGAGGATGGCCTAGTTGGCCATCTATGGGAGGAGAGGCCCTTGATCTTGCGAAGATCATATGCCCCAAAACAGGGGAATGCCAGGGCCAGGAAGCAGTGGGTGAGTTGGGAAGCAGGGAGGGGGAAGGGTATAAGGGACTTTGGTAATTATATTTGAAATGTAAATGAAGAAAATATCTAATAAAAATATGTAAAAAATGAATAAATTACAATTTGTGACAGGAAACAAAGAAAAAAGCTCCAAATCAATCTTTGTAGTATTCCAAACTATAGAAGAGACGTTGTGCCATTACTTTATAATAACTTAATTAGCTGTCTAGGACAGCATAATGTTGTAATTCCTATGATTCTGAGGTTGAGGGAGGAGGATTATAACTTAAGTAATATAAGGTCATCCCAGAAATTTCAAGTCCAGCCTGAGCTACACATTGGTACCTCTTCACAGAAAATTATTGGTTGGAAATAAACTTACCTAATAGAGCATGGACATTCCCAGCAACTCTCTAAATAAAACATTCATACTGAGAGGATCTTGCAAAACAAACTGCACACATTTTCATGTATTCGATTTTAAACATTTGGACATGTGGGCACAACACTGATGGAATCAGCATAATCAGGAGAACAGACTTTCAACACCAAAACCTCTCTTGTTTCTCTCTTTCTTTCTCTCTCTTTCTTTCTTTCTCTCTCTCTCTCTCTCTCTCTCTCTCTCTCTCTCTCTCTCTCTCTCTCTCTCTCTCTCTCTCTCTCTCTTTGGATTTTTGAGACAGGGTTTCTCTGTGTAGTCTTAGCTGTACTGGAACTCACTTTCTCGACCAGGCTGGCCCGAACTCAGAAATCTGCCTGCCTGTGCCTCCAAAGGGCTTAAAATAAAGGCATTTGCCACCCCACCCGGCATTTGATGTCTCTTATTTCTGTTAAGGTAATATCATTTATCACAGATCTTGGCACACTGCTAAGGGCATACAAGTGTATAGACAAGTGTGGGCCCAATGCATTACTGCATATCTAGAATTCTGTCAGCAATTTAACTGCCTCTGAGTAGCAAGTGCTCATTGTCTGCCTCTGGCCCCTGGTATCTCACAAGCCTCTGCTCCATAGAACTAGGATTTTTTAAAAAACCTGATCTTCATAGAATCATTTTGTGTGGTCCTATGCCCGGTGTGTTTCACTTTCCAAACCATCCTCAAGTGATGTTTGTCACATAGGTCAGCATCTTGCTTTTGGGTTTGTTGTGAGACATGTTATTCTCTAGCCCAGGATGACTTGGAACACACAATGTAGAGAAGACTGACATGAAAGTCATTGTTTAGGAAAGGAAGGCCTCAAATTGTTAGTGATCTTCCAGTCTTTCTCTTTGGAGTTCTCATGTCATAGGCATAAATCATCCTGTCAAGCTGATTCATTTTCCATTAAAGGATAAACAACATTTTTTGTGTGTATGTGCATCATTTTCTCTATTGATTCATCCATGATTGACATGGGAAATATTTCTAGATCTGTAGTTGTATTAACAATGTTGCATAGATCATGGATGTGCAGGGGAGTTTGGGCATTATAGAATTTCACTTTCTGATAACTATGAGATTTTACTGCCTTTTTAAAAAAAAGCACAGGCTAACAAATATATTCTGATGATAACACAATACCAGAAAATAGAAAGGTTAACCATTTACCTTCTCTGTTGTAGGCAGAGGTGTTAAATACTGGTTCTGCTATGGTACTAAATGTTATTATTTCATCATGAATAAAACTACATGGAGTGGATGTAAAGCGAACTGCCAGCATTACAGCGTTCCCATTGTGAAGATAGAAGATGAAGATGAACTGGTACTGTGGAGGCTTACTTGCCCCTTATTTTCTTAGATTCTGTCACTAACCCTGAATAATGAGGTACCAGATACATTTTTTTTTTCATTTGTAAATGATGTTTCCTGTAATGTGAACTGTGGGACACAAGTCTGTTAAGTGCAGACTCATTACTACAAAGACATATGTATCTTTCAGTCTCCTCCCTTTTTCAGGAGTGTACAAGAGAATCCTTCAGAAAGCATTTCTTTCCCAGATGAAGTTTAATATTTGGTATAGCATATCGAGTTACTGACAGTCATTTATCTCCATATAGTGCCAAGTAAACCCCTGTTTTTAGGATTTGCTCTTTGGAACCTAGAAATGAGGCTGCCTGAGATAAGTAATTAGATGACAACAGGGAAAGCAGTTGTGCTCTGGTCCTGTCTGCAAAATGAGATGATATGAGAAATGTAGAATTAAATGGTTGACCAGTTAACTCCATAGTGATTTCCACTGAAACTGTTCACAATACTTACTGCATATTATTTTTATGTCCTGTAAAAAAGATATTCATTTTAGAAATGACTATTTAAAATAAAATAAAGTTTCCATGATTCTGTCATTCCCTCTTTAAATTATTGCTTATGAAATCTTTTCAAATATGAAGACTAGATTTTTCTAGAAAAATAATTGCAGGATCACTTTGCAAATTTTGTTATTCATAATATGGTATGATATTTATACATCAAGTTAATGGTGTTTAAATGACATTCTAAATGGATATTGATGTCAAAATTAGTGTAATTTTCCTTTTGATATAGGAAACATAACCAATTTTTAAAATTTATTATTATTATCAGCAGCAGCCTTAATAGTAGTAGATGAGTAGTAGCAGTAGTAGTACAGTAGTAGTAGTAGTAGTAGTAGTAGTAGTAGTAGTACTAGTAGTAGTACTAGTAGTATAGTAGTAGTTTATTTATTCATTTTAAATCCTGATCCATAATCCAGCCCTAACCACCCTTCTCCTCTGATTGGATGGGGGCCCCTAGGTATCCCCACAACCAAGGACAATATATTTCCATGAGGTTAGGTGAATGTGCTCCCACTGAAGCTAGACAAGACAGCCCAGTTACAAGAACTTAATCCATGTACAGGCAACACTCTTTGGGATAGTGCCTACTCCACTGGTTCATAACTTACACTGAAGGCCAAACTGCACACAAGCAGGTAGGGTGAGTTCCTACCCCATGTATTTTTTTTTTTGTGGTTCCATTTCTGAGAACCCCAAGGGTCTTGGTTAGTTGATACTCTTGGTCTTATTATGGAGATCCTATTCCATTCAGAGCCTACAATCCTTCCACTTGTTCTCCCCTAAGAGTCCTCAAGATCCATTCACTGTTTGGCTATGGTTGTTTGTGTATGTACGACTCAGATTGTGAACAAAGCTTCACAGAATACAGCAATGCTAGATTCCTGTTTGCAAGCATAGCTGTGTATCATTAGTTGGGTCAAGGATAGATGATTCTCCATGGGATGTGACTCAAGTTAAGCTGGTTATTGGTTGTTTATTCCCTTAGACTTTCATCCAATCCCAATCCCTGTATTTCTTGTAGAAGGGGTAAGTTTAGGAAGGAAGTTTTGCAGGTATGTTGTTTCCCTGTCACTCCTCAGGAATTCTTTATTGGCCACAGAAGGCAGCCTACCCAGGTTATATAGAGATACAGCTAAGGACACCCACATTGACTCTTGTGTACTTTCCCTATCACTGATATCCATCTTTTCTGGGAGATGTCCCCATCCACGCCCTATCATTTTCATATTTCCATTCATTCTCATTCCCATCAGGCCATCATCTCTCCCTGAAGCACAGCAGGTTTTGAACCGTAATTGATCCCTTGATCTAATTTTTCACTCAGTTCCCTGCCTCCATCTACCTTCTATGATTATTCCATTCCTGATTCCAATTGAGACTCAAGCATTCTTACTTATGGCATTCTTTTATCCAGCCACTGGGTTCTGTGGAGGGTATCATTTACACTTGCATTTTATGTATAGTATCAACTGATAAGTGAAGACATACTATGAATGTCATTTTAGGATTTGGTTACCTCATTTAGGATAATATTCTTAAGTTCCATCAATTTGCCTTCAAAATTCATGATGATTTTTTCATAGCTAAAGAGTACTTCATTGCATAAATGTAGCAAATTTTCTTTATCCATTTTTCAGTGAAGGGACATCTAAGATGTTTCCAATTTCTGGGTGTTATGAATAAAACTGCTATGAACATATCTGACAATGAGACTTTTTGGGATGGTGGAGAATCTTTGAGTATATGCACTGGAGTAGTATAACTGTTTCTTGAGATAGAACTATTGCCAGTATCCTAAGAAACCACCAAATTGATTTCGACAAGTGTTCCCCCATCATCACTGTAGTAGTGTTCCCCTTTCTTCATATCCTTGTCAGGATGTGCTATCATTAACTTTTTTAACTTAGCCATTCCTATTGGGGTAAGACATGATCTCAGGTTTGTTTTGACTAGCATTTCCCTAGTGGCTAAGAACTTTGAATGTTTGTTAATGTGCTTCTTGGGCATTCAATATTTCTCTGTTGAGAATTCTCTGCTTAGCTCACACATTTTAGATGCAATAGAAGGAATCTATGCATCAGTCAAAAAATGATAAATCTAAAAAATTCCAGCCTTAAGTAGGAATATTGTGAGTTCAAGAGCAGCCTTGTTTAAATTCTGAGACTCAGTAATAAACACAGTCCCAAATCAAATCATGAATCGAGGACACTTGAAGTTTTTATTTTAAATAGTTTATTGAACTGACCTCAATTTGATATAAATAGGAAGTCAATTTAGAAAATGAATATGAGACTGAGTGGTGGGAGGATAGGACAGCAGAGAGTGAGATATGGGTGGTGGGAACTCTTCCTACTTGTTCTCTCATCCAACATACAGAAATTTCATGATAGGCTACATTGTTTCCTATACAGAAATTCCTTCAACGCCATGTTATTCCAGAGAGTTACTGGATTGGATTGTCATATGATAAGAAAAAAAAGGAATGGGCATGGATTGACAATGGCCAATCTAAACTGTGAGTTTCTGATCCCTTCAGACTCTAACCCTCCCTTGGGGATTGAGAGGGTCGTCTGCAAAGGCTTTTCTCCATTTCTCATGGTTTTCCTCCTTTTCTTTGGAGCTCAGAAGTAAGGACAAGTTGTATAAGGCAGTTCCTGATCAAGTGTTACAAAAGGAAGATATATAGTTGAGGAGATGACCAAAAGTGCCTTAGTATTGCATACATCTAAGGATGGTGTGTTCTAACATGGGAAGGGCACTAGACCGTCAACAACTTAAGATGGTGTAATATGAGGGAATGGTCATGACAGATACAATGAGTCTGAGTTTAACAGATATTCATTTAACATTTTTATTGTTGTTAGCTTATATTATTTTCAGTTACTTATAAATATAAGTACATGTTTATATATACATACATATGAATGCTTTCCTTCCATTTAAAGGTGTGTTGTGTGAATCTCAAGTTTATTTTTTATCTACAATCTGGTAGAAATCTGTTTACTGATTAACTTTCTTAATAATATGACTTTTTCTTTAGTACCATATATACATCAAATAATATATGAACATATCTGCCCCTGCTGCTACTCAAATCTCTAACATCTCACATGATAACTTCTTGCCTTGCTAATCAACAGTCCACAGGTGCATGGTTGTAGGCCATGCACTGGAACCAGAAAATCCAACAATAGCCACACACTCAATAAAGAAGTGAATCTCACTTTTTCAGCAGCTGTCACCTAATAATGGTTTCTAAAATGAACTAAACTTTAAAAAAAATTAATCTTGTCTAGAAGTCTAGAAGGCAGAATTTCACAAAGCCTTCCTTCTTCTCTGGTGCTACCTTTTTTATTTTCTCTTCCCTGCTATTCCCTGAGACTTGTTGGTGGTATGGAAAGGAAGAAGTTGATATAGATGTCTCCTTTAGGGCTCAGCACATAAACACTTCTCCAAAGCAGTTTGGCAAATTCTGACACACTGCATGGACTCTGCCTCACCAAATAAAGAAGCTTCTCTGATGGACATTGAGAGCATTACAGGTCTAGGCTATAGTTGTAAATGTTAACCACTGCTCACTTAGCAGAGAGATTATAGCAAGTTTGAACGTGGGGCATTTGACCTTCCCAATATTGGATTTCTGATTTAGATTACAATTCAAGCATGCTTGCCTCCCATGGTAAAGGCCTCATATCCAATAAGAATACATTTATTGATCCTAAAACAGGTCTTGTCTAGCAGGTCACCATTGTAGCATACAAGGTCCAGTGCAGGATAGGACTACTCATACCTTTTCTCCCCTAAAAGCTTTAGATAACCTACTAACCCCTTGAAAGCCTGCCTAGGGGAAGGTATTTCCATATTGGTTTGTAATTGAATTCTTGGGTCCTGATGTCAAAATGAGGAGTATCTTCAGAAACAAGGCCTTATCACATAGTTATGAAACCCAAGGGCAGGTGCAATAGCCTGTGATGTTTGGGAGAACTCTGTCATCTACCTGACCAGGCAGTAATTTCTCTGTAGGTATCCTTTGCCCTGTACTTTGGTTTCTCTTTAAAAACTAATATCTTCTGTAATTGTAACACTTTTCTAAATTTTAATTCTCATATTAGTTACATTTTTATAGAAAATGTAACTTTTATAGTTACATTTTATATTTTGATCTGTTTCCCTTCATACTGAATATGCCTTACTGTTCCCTACCTTACTACAGACTCAACATCATGTTATTTCTATCTCTGCAAAAACAAAAACAAAAACAAAAACAAAAAAAAACAAACGAAAAAAATACAAAAGGAATGTAAAATCAAGCAAGTAAAAACAAAATCAAAATCACAATAAGACAAAATTTACCCCTCCAAAACAAACAAGCATACATGTAAAAAATTACACACACACACACACACACACACACACACACACACAAGACTCTAAACCTCCAAAGAAATATGGAGTCTATTTTGTCTTTGTCAACTATAAGCTTACTAAGTAGTGGTTTTCCTTAAAGCCTATATACACACTTAGTTTAAGTTTACACATCCTTTATTCTTTCCCATTACCTATTTTCCAGTTCACAATCTTCCTTTGTCTTTGAACACTCAGAATCCAAAACATATATTTTTCATCTTATCTGATTATTTCTTTTTTTCACCATTCCTAAATTTGATGAATATGAATATTCTATTTTTCTTCATCCTAAATCCAAAATTCCAAAATGTTTTATTTTGCTAAAGACTCATCCTTTGGCAGTTCCATGTGGTTTCAGTGGATTTCACACTCTTTCTTTCATGTGACAGAGTCTCATTAACCCAGGATAGCTTCAAACTACCTCTGTATTGAAGGTTAACCTTGAACTGTGATCCATCTACCGTCATCTCCTCACAACTGGGATGATGGATTGTGTCCCACAATGCCTGGCTGGATTTATTATTGAGGATCTTTGTTTTGAGTACATTCCTTAGTTCTGCTTTTTAGGAAAAACTAGCAACAGTGCTTCCCTGACCATCTGAGATTTGTCCAATTCCTCCTAACACCTCAACTTGAGGAGAAATCTCATTTCTGTTGATTTATACAAGATAATCTTAATTATCAATATTAAATAATTACCTTTTTACTTCATTTTGCTATGTAGCCCATGTGTTCCAGAATGCACAGTGCTCCTGTTTTTGTGGTAATTTGTCTGTGTTATAATTTACTTTTTTATTTAGCTGACTTTTTTTTAAACAGAAAGATAGTTATGTTCCCTAAAATATCATCCTGCAGAAATTAGAGTTCTGTTGCAGACAGGGAATTCAGTAGATTACTATGTGTCTGTGAAGACCCGTTAGCTATGGGGTGGTTAGGAATAAAGGGAAACAATGCAAAAATATTAGTTACAAGCACTCATCTGTGACTATATTTCAAATATGCCCTTTCTCCTTAAAACACAAACCTATAAAATCTTGTTTTGTATGCCAAACACAGCTGCTTTACTATTGTCCTAGCATTCTTATTGACAAAATATAAATGGGAAAGCAAGATTGGTAAAATAATTCTTTGAAAATATTGAAAATCAGGTTTAACCACTGATTAAACACTTGTGAGTGTGAAATGTGATATAGAGTTTTGGTGTGATAAGAGACCATTTCTTTATAATGAACTTAGAAGAAAATATTTTCATGATGAACTAAGGTAAACTTAGGCTATATATTCTGTATACTTTGGCAAATAGAATTTTTAAAATCATGATTTTTTTCAGTAAATGTTCAAAATTTACTAGTTGCCCACTCTTGTCTTTGCTCTTCAGTGACATGAAAATAAGGAAAATGAACTTTACGTCTAGAGGATGTGTATTTTTATCTAAAGCAAGAATAGAAGATACTGACTGTAATACTCCCTACTACTGTATTTGTGGGAAGAAACTGGATAAATTCCCTGATTAACTTTCCAACCAGAGTTAAAGGTAAAAATGGAATGTGTTGATCCTTATTCGTTTCTTGTAATAATTCATGACTCCAACAAACAAGTATTTTGATTACAGAACATAGTCTGCTGTGAAGAGAAACAAAGCTGCAAGAACATTGGGACTGTCCTCTCCTATCTATCTTGACAGAACAGAGGTCATATTTCTATCCTGTTGGAGAAAGGACACATCTCCTCGGGTGAATGGGCATGCGTTGCCCTAAAGCCTTCAGAATTGTGTTCTTTCTGATTTCTTAAACTCCCATAAAACTGAATAAAGAGTCCACCCTAAAATAACAGCCTGAATTTCCATTAATGTTATAACAAATTGTTTTCATTTGTTTGTTCATTTGCTTGTTTGTTTGTCTGAGACAGGGTTGCTATGTGTAGCCCTGACTGTCCTAGAAATCTCTTTGAAGACCAGGCTGGCCTCAAACTCTGAAATCTGCCTGTCTCTGCCTCCCAAGTGCTGGCATCAAAGGCATGTGCCACCACTGCCAGGCAAGACAAACTGTCTTGTTTGAGCCTGGAGGGCATCATCCTGAGTGACGTAGCCCAATCACAAAAGAACTCAACTGAAATGTACTCACTGATAAGTGGACATTAGCCCAGAAACATAGTATAGCGAGATATAAGGTACAATATGTAAAACATATGAAACTGAAGAAGAACGAAGACCAAAGTGTGGACACTTTGCTCATTCTTAGAATTGGAAACAATCACCCATGGAAGGAGTTACAGAGACAAAGTTTAGAGCTGAGACAAAAGGATGGTCCATCTAGAGAATGCCATATCCAGGGATCCATCACATAATTAGCCTCCAAGCGATGACACCATTACATACACTAGCAAGCCTTTGTTGCAAGGACGGTGATATAGCTGTCCCTTGTGAGACTAGGCCAGGGCCTAGCAAACACAGAAGTGGATGCTCACAGTCAACTATTGGATGGATCACAGGGCCCCCAATGGAGGAGCTAGAGAAAGTGTCCAAGGAGCTAAAGAGATCTGCAACCCTATCGGAGGAACAACATTATGAACTAACCAGTACCCCAGAGCTCTTGATTCTAGCTGCATATATATTAAAAGATGACCTAGTCGGCCATCAATGGAAAGAGAGGCCCATTGGTCAGGCAAACGTTATATGCCCCAGTACAGGGGAATGCCAGGTCCAAAAAATGGGAATGGGTGGGTAGGGGAGTGGGGGGAGGGACTTTTGGGATAGCATTGGAAATGTAATTGAAGAAAATACATAATAAAAAAAGATAAAAAGAAAGAAAGTACAATTAAGAGAAGAAATGTCTTTGATTTCTCATGTTAGCTGATTACAATTTTGTTTTGCTTTTTGTTTCATGTGTAACTTTTTCTCAATGCTATAAATGTTTCCTTTGTCCATAAAATATAATATCAAATTTGGTGAACAGTTGCAAGTGTAGGTCAAAGATAAGTGGATTATTTTTACCCAACTCGTATGTTGTCCTATCTTCCCAATTTAATTCATATACAATTTTAGGTCTTATAAAAAAGGTGGTAATACTTGAAATTTGCTAAATGTAGTAGATTACACTGTGATTCTGGCAATTAATAGGCCAAGACATAATTGTTGAAAAAAGAATAGAGCAAGAGCCTAGGTCATAGAACCAAAACAAACAAACAAAATTGAGGCACACATGTTCCTCATTTCATTCGAGGGACAATAATTTATATTATACAACTGTATCCAAATGATCAAACTCAGGACAGTTAGTACTGATGCAGTAACTTGTTTTAATCTGGGAGCCGTGTACCTCTCCAGTGACTGGATACTGCCACTCTGAGAGTTTACTCCATGTTCAGGTTCAGGTGCACTCAGTGATGGTGTCATTTTAAGGTCTTTTTGTCATGAAAATTTTTTAATGTTTTCTGCGGAGGTGGTTTTTGTTTGTTTGGGATGTGTTTGTTTGTTTGTTTGTTTGTTTGTTTGTTTGTTTTTTCTGAGACAGCTTTTCTTTGTGCTACCCTAGCTGCTCTGGAGCTCGTTCTGTAGGACTGAGAGGGACTCAGATTCCTTTGCTTCTGCCTCCTGAGTGATGAGGTAAAGGCGTGCTTGTTGCTTTTTTTAAACCTTAATATTTTGTAAATGAACTTTAGAAGTGAGACAATGAAGTACGAAAAAAAATAGACCCCCCTTGCACAGGGGCCATGCTAATCTTTTCTGTATCATTCCAATTTTATATATGTGCTGCACAAATTGTTAAAACAACTTTGGAAAACAATCTGGAAGTTCCTCGGGTAATTGGAAATATTTCTACCTGAAGACCCAGCTATACCACTACTGGGCATATACCCAAAACATATGCCAACATATAACAAGTACTCATGCTGCAACATGTTTATAGCAGACTTTTTATCATAGACAGAAACTGGAAACAACCCAGATGTCCCTCAACAGAGAAATGGATACAGAAAGTGTGGTACATTTGTACAATGGAATACTATAAAGCTATCATTGAGTTCATGAAAAGCACAGACAAATAGATGGAAGTAGAAAATACCATCCTGAATGAGGTAACCCAGGCAAAAGAGATCACATATGGTCCCTACTCACTGATAATTGTGTATTAGCCCTAAGTCTCAGAATACCCATAATACAACCCACAAACCATATTGAGCTGAAGAAGATGTTAAACCAAAGCATGCATACTTCAATTCTACATAGATGGGGGAACAAAAAAATCACAGAAGATATAGGGAGGGAGGGAGGGAGGGAGGGAGGGAGGGAGGGAGGGAGGGAGGGAGGGAAGAAGGGAGGAGGGAGGGAGGGAGGGAGGGAGGGAGAGAGGGAGGGAGGGAGGGAGGGAGAGATGGGCAACCTGGGAGGGAGACAGGTGTTGGTGGGAAAAAAGGGGGCAGGATCAGGTAATGAATGAGATAGGAAAGAAGTATATATGGTCAGAAAATCAAATAAAAATACATAGCATTTACTAAAATATGCTCCAATATATCACAAGGCTTCCCAAATATTTTTATGGAGGCTTTACTTGTACTAGCAAAACATGTGAAACAAGTTAGATGTCCCTCACCTAAAGAATGGATAAAGAAAATGTCGTAAATCTAAACAATAGAAAACAATATAGCCATTCAAAACAATAACATCAGTAAATTTGCAGGAAAATGAACCATAAAATATAAACTCATGTGAGGTAATCCTGACCAAAAATGACACAAACATATTACTCATTTGTAAGTGGACATTAGCTATAAAGTACAGGATACCCATGCTACAGTCCACAGAGTCAAAGAATCTAAGTCACAAGGAGGACTCAAGTCAAGAAGCTTATATCTCACTCAGATGGAGAAAGAAAATATGCATGATAGATGGATAAATGGAGTTAACTAGGTAAGAGAGTGGGTGAAGAGAGGAATGGGGAAAGTGATCCAGTGTGGTGGGTGTGAGGGTGCAGGAAAAGGCTGAGTCAGAGAAAGGAAACCAATAGAGGGCATCTCTGGGAATAGCCTGAGACCTGGGGTGGGGGAAGCTCCTAGTGTTTATGTGGTTCATCCTTGTTGAAACTCCTGGCAGCTGGAGATATGGAGACTGAAGCGGAGACCTCCTGTAGCCAAGTGGGACTTCCATTGGAGGGAAATGGACACAATACCTTGAGTCAAATTTTGTCCAGCCAACAAGATTCACTTGAATTAAGATGGAGCAGAAATGGTAGGAATGGACCACAAATGACTGCTCCAACTTGATACCCATGTCTTGGGAAAGACTCAAACTATAACAAGATTAATGATACTCTCCTGTGGTAGCAGACTGAGACCTAGCACAGCTGTCTCCTGAATGAAGGGAAGAAGTCTTTAGCCATTCATTCATCTGATGGAAACAGATGTAGATTCCCCACTGTCAAATATTATGCAACACTCAGGGAATCTTGTGGAACAGAGGGTGATAGAAATTAGAGAACCTGCGAGGTCAAGGACACCACAGGAAGTCCTACAGAGGCAACTGACCTGGACATTTGGGTAAACATAGAAACTGGACCACCAACCAAAGTGTATGCCAGGGCTGAATCTATGATACCTACACATTTTTAAACAGATATACAGCTTGGTTTTCATATGGGTACCCTAAGGATCAGAGAACAGACTGGCGGGACTGTGTTAGGCAGACTATTTTTGTTGAGTGGCGCTTGGTCCAGTGAACCAATAGAGAAATCTACAAAGGAAGGAAAGGAGAGCCATGTTCCCAGAATCAAGTGCCTGTCCATAATTCTATGACTATCAGTCTTACAATGTCCCAAGCTTCTGGCATTCTGGCTAGACTCCACCACCACTATTACCTGACTAGAGCCAGATATACGACTCCCCACAGTTACCTGGATCAGCACAACTATAAGAGGGGCTTCTTGTCCCCTCTTCACTCTCTTTTGCTTTCACCTTTATTATGCTCTAGCCCTCCTTCTCTTTTTCCCTTCCCTCTTCTCTCCCCATTAGACTGTCTCTGCTCATCAAGGTCAGCCATGCTTAAAGAATGGGATGGGCTTTCCCCTAATGAGCAGAGTATAACCTCCCTCTAGAAAGCCACCCTGTGCTCCAGCCAGGGACCTGTCCAAAGACTCTCACCCGTGTGGGAACCATCCAGTGCCCCCTCTCCTCCTGCACTCCACTCCCTTCATCCCTGAGGCCTAGTGCCACTTCAAAGCCCCTATGCAGTTCTCAGTTCCTCTGCTGTATCTAGAGTGGGATGCCAGAGGTTGAGAACCTGGTACCTAGGGCTGCCCCTTGTCCACCACCCACCTAGATGGGATCTGTGGCTTAACACAGACACCCACACAGGGCTATGTGTATAGTGTGTGGCTCTCCACCCATCCATGAGTACATGAATTCGGGCAGCACATGGGTTGCCCACTCCCCTCTTTCCCCCATACCCATGGCCCTGCAAGACTGTTGCTGCTCTGTTGCTTGCTTTGGATCCCCTTCCTCAATCTGGACTGCCTTGTCTGGCTTTAGTGGTAGAGGATGTGTGTGCTGTAATTAGAGATGCCAGGTCAGGTTCTTTTTTATGAATTACCATGTTTCTATATTAATTGTTATTTTTATTTGCTACTCTATTTACCTTTCAAACTTTATCCTCTTTCCAGTTTCCCCTTAGCAAACCCCTTATCCTATCCCCCATTTCCCCTGCTTGTGCACCCTAAGAGGGTGCTCCTCCACCCATATGCCCACTCCTAACTCACCACTGGAGCATTCCCCTATGCTTGGGCATCACAGCCTAAAGGGTTTCTCCTCCCATAGATGCCAGATAAGGCCATCCTCTGCTACATATTTCGGTGGAGCAAGGGTCCCTGCATGTGTACTTTATGGTTTGAGAACTCTGAGGTTTATAGTTGGTGATATTGTTGTTCTTCCTATGGGGATGCAAATTCGTTCAGTTTCTTCAGTCCTTCCCCTAGCTCCTCCATTTGGCAACCATGCTTTGTAGTCTGTGGATTTGCTGCAAGCATCAGCATCTGTACTGTTCAAGCCCAGGCAGAGCCTCTTGGGAGACAGCTATAGCAGGATCCTGACAGCAAGCTCTTCTTGGCATCAGCAATAGTATCTGGGTTTGATGACTGCATATGGTATGGATCCACATCTAGAAGGAGCAGTTTTTGAATGGACTCTCCTTCAGTCTTTGATCCATTCTTTGTCCCTGTATTTCCTTTAGACAGAAACAATTCTGGGTTAAAATTTTGTCGATGGATGGGTGGCCTCATCCCTCAACTAGGGGCCGCATCTAACCACTGGAAATGGTCTCTAGAGGTTCTCTCTCCCCTTTGTTGGGTATTTCAGCTAATATTCTTTTTTCGGGTCCTGGGAGCCTCTTGCTTTTCTGGGACCTGGGATTTCTGGTGGCTTCCCCCAATTCCCAATCCCCCACTGCTACACACCTCTGTTCAATTTCCTGATCTGTTGTACATCTCCCCAGTGTCATCTCACACCTGATCCTGTCACCCTTTTTCCCCATTGCCCTCCTCCCTCACTCCCAAGCCCTTCCCACCTGTGATTATACTTCTTACACATTGAAGGTTTCCACTTCTCTGAGGAAATGGCAAAGGGTTAGTGGGGTAGGGGTATGTGAGCCTGTGCATGGTAGGAGAGGAAAGAGTGGTGAATATATAAATAAATTATTTTAAAAAGAAAGAAATGAAAAGTAGCTAAATCTGAGCCATGTTTCAAGTCAGAAAAATAGTTCCACTGTGGTTTCAGCTTTGAGCCTTCACCTAAATTCTTATTGCATATACATATACAATTCAGTAGTAACATGAAATGAAATAATACATTTCTTCCTAAGATTTTTGGTTTAGTGTCCAGAATGAGACAGAGACCTGGGATAAGGGAGATGCCCAAGCCTCAATGAGGGCATCTGTAAATGTTACTAACTATATTGGGTTATGAACCTTGAAGAGGTGTATGAATATGATTTGTTTTCAAACTAGTAACTCTAAGACAACATATATAAAGATTTATTAGTTCTGCACATGCTACACAGTTCACAATTGTATATTATGCTTCTTAACAGTTTATAGTGCTATTTGTATCCCTTAATCTCCTTTTGTTGTCTAACTTCTCTGGATAGGAATTCAAGTACTACATTAAATAGGTAGGGAAAGAGTGGGAAGCCTTGTAGAGTTCCTTATTTTACTGGGATTGCTTCATGTTTCTTTCCATTTAGTTTGATGTTGGCGACTGGTTTGGTGTATATTGTTTTTACAGAGGAAATCTCAAAATAGAACTGTTTTTGTGTTTTTTTTAAGACCTGTGATTTTATGATATTCTATAGTAGTAAAAGTTCTACCATAAAAGACATCATCAAGAGGTGAGATACTGGCCAGGATACACCAGTCCTCCCAGTGAAGCAAGATATCAGCCCATCCTTTGCTGTGGTCTGGTTACTACTCCAGGTATCCCTCACCTCAGCCTGGGGCAGGAAGAGCAGATTGCAGCTGTGCAATGATAGCACTGAGGTCAGAGGGTCAGATTGGAATGTTTGAATATGGAATTGTGATTGTGTCTATCTCAACATATAGGAATGGGCAATTGTGTTTTCACAAATAAAGGCTTTTACAGCAAAGCAGCCAGGAACATGTGTGTGTGTGCTTGTGTGTGTGTGTGTGTGTGTGTGTGTGTGTGTGTGTGTGTGTGTGTGTATGTGTTTGTGTATGTGTGTGTGCTTATGGATGTTTTTGATTTTGTTTGTTTGTTTGTTTGTTTTTACAATAAATTTAAAGACAAAACTCAAGAAAACAAATATTTCTTCTACTTTTTTACTTCAAAGATTTATTACCTGGTCATGTGAGATGTGAGTTTGGTACGTCATGGTTTATGCTCCTCTTTGGTTCAAGAAACAAAACTGGACTATCAATCAAGTCCATTCCATTGGTAGTCATTATTCAATGCTAACTGTGCTTCCTAACAGTTTGCATTCTTCTATAAATTTATAGCTCAAGTGTACAAAGCTTAGAGAAAGCTGCGGCTCTTTGGCTTTACAGTTATAGGCATGCTCCTATCTGTCCAAACAAACAAAAAAGAAAACACCCACTATGTGTTCAGTCTCTCTTAATAACATTCCTCCTTCCTCAAGCACACTGGTAAGCCACTCATCTCTCACTAATGCTATGGCAAAATAATGAACAAAAAGCTCTAAAGTTCTTCTTCTTTTTTATTTTTTTTGATTATCCTTTTTTAAATTTTATTTTAAGACATTTTTATTAAATATTTTCTGCATTTACAATTCAAATGCTATCCCCAAAGTCCCCTATACACTCCCCCCTGCCCTCCTCTCCAACCTGTTCAGTCCACCCTTCTTGGCCCTGGCATCCCCTGGTACTGGGGCATATGATCTTCGCAATACCAAGGGCCTCTCCTGAAGCTATTTTCTGTTTCTTTTCTTTCTGTTTTTTTTTTTAGACATTTTCTTTATTTACATTTCAAATGCTATCAAAAAAGTTCCTTATAAATTCCCCCCGCCCTGCTCCTCTACCCACCGACTTAAACTTCTTGGGCCTGCATGTATGGCAAATAAAGTTTGCAAGACCAAGGGGCGTCTCTTCCCAATGATGGCCGAATAGGCCATCAACTCCTACATATGAAGATAGAGACATGAGCTCTAGGGGTACTGGTTAGTTCATAGTGTTGTTCAACCTATAGGGTTGCAGACCCCTTCAGGTCCTTATGTACTTTCTCTAGCTTCACCATTGCGGGTCCTGTGTTCCATCCTATAGATGACTGTGAGCATCCACTTCTGAATTTGCCAGGCACTGGCATAGCCTCACTTGAAACAGTTATATCAGGGTCCTTCCAGCAAAATCTTGCTGGCGTATGCAATAGTGTCTGGGCTTGGTGGCTGATTATGGGATTGATCCCCGGTTTGGGTAGTCTCTGAATAGTCCATCCTTTCGTCTTAGGTCCAATGTTTGTCTCTATAACTCCTTTTATGTGTATTTTGTTCCCTATTCTAAGGAGGAGTGAAGTATCCACACTTTGGTCTCCCCTCTTCTTGATTTTCTTGTGTTTTGGAAATTGTATCTTGGGTATTCTAAGTTTCTAGGCTAATATCCACTTATCACTGTGTGCATATCTAATGACTTCTTTTGTGATTGGGTTACCTCACTAAAGATGATATCCTCCAGATACCTCCATTTCACAAGAATTTCATAAATCATTGTTTTTCATAGCTGAGTAGTACTACATTGTGTAAATGTACCACATTTGTAGATCAATGGAATGGAATTGAAGACCCAGAAATGAATCCACACGCCTATGGTCACTTGATCTTTGACAAGGGAGCTAAAACTTTCACGTGGAAAAAAACAGCATTTTCAACAAATGGCTCAGGCATAACTGGCTGTTTTCACGTAGAAGATCGATTTTTATCTCCTTGTACAAAGTTCAAG